>NW_007579136.1:38591-39945 GCF_000690725.1 Stegastes partitus
TGTCTCTAAGTGTAGCCCTGTGATAGACTGGTTACCTGTCCAGGTGAACCTGCCTTCACCCTGAGTCAGCTGGGATAGACTCCAGCCCCCCACCACCCTAGTGAGGATTAAGGTGTAGAGATGATGGATGGATGTTCACCTCCCTATTACCTCACCATGCCTGTGGGCCCAGCAGTCACCCTTGCACTGATTTAAGTGATTCAGTTGGGTGTTTTTTCCACTTGGGGACAAGCTGTAAACATTAGTGTTGATTTAGAGACATGTTTGCATCCATCATCAACAATCACTTGATGCGAGTACGATTGTCCTCCTGTCGGTGGGTCTGGTCACTTGTGGGTGGTCCGGTGGCGGTTGAGGTCGATCCTCGATCCACAGACTCTACTGCAGTGGTGGCTTATGTAGATTGTTGTCCTGGTGGTCGTGGTTTGGGTTTGGGGAGCCGTTTTGGTGGTGGATCTCTCCTTCCTCTGCGGCACGGTGGAGGTCCTTTTCTAGCTGTGCTGTGCCCTCATGGACCATCCTGCTCCACGAGTCTCTTGAGAGCAACGTCCTCCCAGTTGTTGAGGTTGAAGTGGACCTTTCTGAGGTGGGTTTTGATGTTGTCTTTGTACTGCTTCTTTTGTCCCCCTTGGGTGCGCCTTCTTCCCTTAGTTGGCAGTACAACATCTGTACACATTATTTATTTATTTATTTTTTTTACTGTCGTCTGATCTCCATCAACTTCTGACTGAAATAAAAAAAACTTTGCTGCGAGCGGTTCACCAGGTAGTTCCTAACTAGTAGTTGGGTGATAATATAACAGCCAAGTAAGCTGTCACACATACAGCAGTTTTGGTTTTGTTTTGTTTTGTTTTACGTGGCTACATGTGGTCATGTGCACCTGTATTCACACCTAACATGATGTCCCAGCATCCTGGAGCACATCTGTACATCACTGACGTGAGACAATCACCACTGGAGGTCAGCAAAGACAAGATGTTCAGGGGGTGTTAAGTCACGCTTTAATAAAGTAAGACAGAAGAGAAGTTATTCCCCCTCCAATAAGAATATCAAGGTATTATAATACGGAATTATATCTTCAGTTATCTCCTGAGAAGTGCAATATATATATATGCTACAGTAAAAACTCCTATTCATCATGCAGGACCCTAAGGGAGGCGCCTGATCGTCCTAAATTCAATCTGCAGCAAGACAACGAGCCCAAATATACAGTTAGAGTCTTAAATCACTGCATCTTCAGCCAAAAAAAGAATAAGGAGTCCTGCAACACATGGAACAGCTCCCACAGAGCCCTGATACTGACATTATGGAGTCAGTCTGGGCGTAAAGAGAAACACTGAGACACGTTAACTGC
>NW_007579136.1:40484-59561 GCF_000690725.1 Stegastes partitus
AAAAAACCTTGTAAAGTGGTTGACATATAAAGCTTAACTACCACAGATATCTACATAAATATCTTTATTTTATGCTTAAAAATAAATTAGGAAAATCAGAGGTAGTTCAGCAGAAACTGATTAAATAATCAAATATATTTCTACTTCTCAGTGAGCTGTGTCACTGTTTTCTACTCTACCATTGATCCGACCAGTTTGCGCACTAATGCACGAGCAGTTTTTTTGTTGTTTTGTATATATTTACTCGCGCAGTAATTACTCTGTTTGCACGAGACAAACATTTGATGCGCGCGGCCTGTCCAGAGGAGGGGGCGCGCACCGCGGATGACGTCAGCGGCGTGTCGTGCAGGCGGACAATGCGCTGAAGTGCAGCAGCAGCTGTGTGTACACACGTACAGTAGATCAGGGCCTGTCGGGCTGCCAGCTGCTCCGGGACACGGCGGCAGGGATGTGAAGCTCCGTTTCTACATGGTACCGACACGCAGAGGTACGTGAGCAACAACCGGTGTTTTTATTTTTCATTATTTTATTTTGAAATCCGCTTATTGTGATATTTATTCACAGAACGAGAGAAGCGCTGCTGGGAGCTTCTCCGCCGCACAGAGCAGCGAGCCAGCCGCTGTTTATTCTAGCGTCGTTTCTAATCGTTAATTCGGGGGTAAATAATATCACGTATTGTTTTCCTTTGTTAATAATGAGGTGCTGTGGGGGGCAGCTTATCGCAGCATCCCGTCAAAACGAGTCGTGACGTGGGAGCTGCGTGTAAGATGTGCTGATTATTCATTCATTTCATCACGCAAAAAAAAAAAACAGGTGGTGCTCAACGTTTTACACAGAAGCTCAAATCCACTGGAGTTAATGATTGAATGGAGCTGGGTGGGATGCTAGAAACACAAATAAGATCCCTGTCACACCTTATTGATGTGGAATAAAGGTCATCACACTTACATAAGCTCCGCTCACACTCAAGGCTTTTATGCTGCTGAGTCCGGATCAATTATCATGGATCCAGCATCTTTTAAAAGCAGAGAAATGCCTTCAGTGGTGGTGTTAACTCGTTGTCCCAGTTAAGGCCTCCGAGCAAGCTGAAGCAAAAGTAAGGAAGGGAAGTTTTATCTGATGTAATAATGAACACAACCAGCATTTATCCTGAAAATAGATAAAGTTATCAGTACATTTTTGAAATCTGCAAACATCTGGTGAAGTGGTCCAGGGATGCCAGGTTGAAAACTTGATATTCCCAGTGACAGGAAGTAACTCTACTTCTATATATCAGCTTCAGGAGCTCAGTGGAGAAAAGTAACTGTCACACTGTTTTGAAGTACAGTTTTGAGGTACTAGTACTTTACTCAGGTATTTCTATTCTACAGTACAATACAGAGGCTACCGGAGATTTCCAAACTTTTTGTGTAGTTTTGAGTGTTTCACATTTTAGATGTTTAAGAGTTCGCCTCTGAAAGTCTCACATGGTTTCTTTTTGTTTTGTTTTTTTAAACCAAAAATGAGAGAAAAACAGATTTGTGGTTAGGACTGCTTTTCTACTTCACTCCCATGATTTATCTGCTGTTTCTGTGTCTAAAACTGGACATAAACTAGTTTAAATGAGCTCCACCTGCAGCAGTTTCAACATGCTGCTGATGCTTCACTGATAACAATAAAATCATGTCATATACAATCAGATATCACTCAGAACAAGGACTGGTTCAACTATTTTCTTTAAATGTTTTTTAAAATTATTTTTAATTTTTTACTTTTTCTTGTTTCACTTTATTTATATTCAGAAACACACACACAAAAAAAACTTGTGAAACCAGTCTTGTCAGCTTCCAGTGTGGGGCTGTCAGTATTATTGTTATTCTTCGGACACATATGGCTGCATTAGTCCAATATTACAACTTGCCATTGTGTCGCGTCGTGTTGCAGCAGCTGCAGGTGAGCCGCTGCGCTCTAAATGAACAAACAGGTGCTGTTCAATGATCAGGGTTCACGACCGCACTCAATCTTTTCAACATGATTCGTGTCTCGATGTTGCTTTTCAGCACCAATCGATCGGACAGCAGCTACCAATGACGATTCATTCATTAATTGTCATTTAGTCTCTGCCCTGTTTTGGGAAAGAAATCAATGAAAACAAACAAGAGTTCACATAATGTTGCCCAAACACCAAATGCCAGTTTTAATAATTAGCCTACAGTTTAGTTTGAATTGTGCTTTATCGGTAAATGAGCTGAATTCTGAAGGAGGCGAACCGTTAGATTAGCAGAGCAACACGACGGAAATTGTGCCCAAAATAGAAATGCTATGAAGAATTCAGAGGAATTCAGGTCCTTCTCTTAAGTACCAATACAACAATGTAAAAATACTCCATTACAAGTAAAACTCCTGCATGAATATCCCTCTGAAGTAAAAGTACAGAAGCATTAAGTAGCTGAAGTAATAAAAGTGTTGGTTTGGTCAGTGACTGATATATTATTACAGATGACATGGTTAAATTATTAACAGTGAAGCATCAGTGAGTCAGCAGCGTGTTGTAGCTGCTGCAGGTTTATATCCGGTTTAACGTACAGGGACAGCTAAGTCCTGGGTCAATACTGGGCCATCAGCCATGTGAGCTGGAGTGACTGTAAACATGTGAAACTCCCCATCGGTCTGAGGTGGAACGTCTTCAAGAACATAAAAAATGAGTCCAGTTGCTTTCTACTGAAGCTCCTAGGATTTACTAAAATACTTTACTGGAGTATTTCCATTTTGTGCTACTTTATACATCCACTCGACTACATCTCAGAGGCTAGTTTTGTACTTTTTACTCCACTTAATATATTTCTACAATTGCACAATTGCATTTATCCAAAGCAACGTACATCTGAGAGCAGATACAAGACAAGCAAGGAGCTCGTCAGGAGAAAACAATCTAGAAAAGCGCCATAGAACAAATTCAAGCGAGATAAGGCATTGATGCCCACAGCAGGCTGTGTGGGAGGTAATAGGATTGTTTGTTTGTTTGTTTGTTTTCGGGCTGTCAGGTGTGAAGGTTTGATAACTTTAGTTACTGGATAGTTTGCATATTCAGATCAATAGTTTAAAATATAATCAAGAAATAAACTAGGATTTATTATTTTGAGATTAAGATCAAACTTTACTGATCGTCAGACAAACTACTCAGCAGTAAATAAAGTCATTACAAGTGATGAACATATTATAATGTAGTAACATCATTTATTAACTGAGCAGTTCAGCAAAATGTGAACTTTTACCTCTGATACTTTAAATATACTTTAATACTTTTGTGCTTCTGCTTCTGTAAAAAAAAAAAAAACAGACTGTGGCTTATTTGCAACAGAGCACTTCTACACTGTCTTATTGTTACTTGAAGTACAAGATCTGAGTACTTTATCCCCACAAACAGATTTGATTGTATACTTTAAGTTGAAATAAAAACACTGATTTCCTAAAGTACATAATGTGCAACACATATTTGCACACAAAGAATGTACTCCTACTCTTAGATTTAGAGGCAATGCACTTTTAATTGCGGAAAATTTAGGAAAACATCTCTACATATTTAAAACTACATCTATTATTCAGTATGAATCTATGTTTCTGTGCTTTCTCTGCAGGTGATCTTGAAAAATGGAGGGAGGAAATTTGTGAGTATATCTCTGTTATTTCACATTGATGCAGCAGTGCGAGGATTTTAGACCAGATTTCACAACATCGTTCCAACCCTGGTGTCACTGCAGCGGCTACTCCCGAGACTATCTCGACCGCTTCATCCAAAGCCAAGACTCGTCTGTGGTGAACAAGTTCCAGCAGAAGTACTGGAAAACCAAGCAGACGCTCATCAAGGTCACCGGGAAGAAAGAGGATGAGCATGTGGTGGCGTCGGACGCGGATCTGGACGCCAAGCTGGAGGTGAAGCTGTTGAGCTGTTTTTCAGCAGTGGGAGCCGTGTTGCATCCCGAACACCTCTGTCACGTCACGGAAACGCTGGAGGCGCTTTCCCTCGAGCCGACGCTGCGCAGACTAAAATGGCTTTTTGATTCACACAATGCCAATATTTGCTCGAGGCTTAGAAGTTGCATTAGGCGGGCCGTCCGAGCCCTGTTATCTACGCCTCCATCTCAGGAGAGAGGAAAGTTTAATGGATGGAATCGATGCTTGATAAACATCCAACATTAATGTAGGCCACGTCCCCAGCAAGCATTACAGTAAACTATTTATAAGTGGGATTTAAAGCTTTAGTACGGCACATTTTTATAAAGTTTCCAGCATTATATTGCATCCACGGTGCAGATATTACCTTTGAAATCAACAAGATATCAGTCATTCCACTAGTTTGTGTTGATTTTTCTTTTTTGTCGCTCTGCAGGTCTTCCACTCCATCCAGAGGACCTGCATGGAGCTGCTGAAGGTCATCGAGCAGTACCAGAGGAGGATCTGCTGTACGTTCAAACAAACAGCTTTAAGTATTTCATGGAAATAGAAACTTTAGATTAAGTTTTAGAGTATGAAATGTGAACCAAAGGTTGGAAGATGTTCGTATTTTAGTTATCAGATCTCATGAACATAAGCTATAGTTAAGATATTAATTAGGCAACCTTTTTTTTTACCATTTAACTTTGAAACTTTGGGAAAAGTTTGGAGACCAGTGATAGTTTGTAACTGATGATATTAAGGACTGCATAAACAATTTTAAACGTTTCACCAAAAGTGCACTTCATGTTGGCAGTTTAACGATGGCAGCAGGTGGGTCGGGGCAGCCCAGACGTTGCTCACCACAGGTACATCCCAGCCGAGATGGGACAGTTGATCCCTCCGGCATTGTGTGGGACTCCTCTCTGTTAAGACATGTCCCCAATAAACCCACCGGGAGGCATCTGGGAAGCAGTGTGGTCAGATTCAGCGCCAAAGAGCAGCAGTCGTGAGCCCCTTTTCTCTCAGACAGCTTGTAAAGGAAGTCATTTCAACTCCTATAGTCCCAGTTTGTCCTTAGATCACAGTTACTGGGTCCGTCTGGAATCACCTGATCCAGTGACTATCAGTTATTATCTCTAAATCAAATCACATTATCAGACTAAGAAGCTGAATCTGAGTCTGCATCCTGAGATGTTCTTGTACCGGCTGCACCCAGTGCTCCGGTCGCGCCCTCTCCTGAGGCTCATGAAAGGCTGCACAGCACAAAGAGACGACCATCTGTCGGTTTATCTGTCGGTGGCACACAGTCACGTAGAGGTGGTTCTCCGGCTTTAAAGGGAAAGTTTCAACCCTGGAAGTTACATCAGTGCGGCACTTATCGCTTTGTGAAAGTCCAACCACTTACCAGGATTTTCGGTTTGTGTGACTCAGCATTATGTAGTTGGTGCTGCTCCACCTTCAGTGTGAGCTCTTTGCCTTACCTGGGGGGTGACACTCAACATCCCAGCTGGGAGATTCTGCCGGGAGATACCGTCTTTAACAACACGGCTCTCAGGGGTCATGCAACGCTGATATTCTCTGAGGAGACACCAGAAATACAACACAGAGCTCTGTGGAAATGACTGAGGTACCAGGAATAGAGCGAGGACAAACATAATGTCATGAATATTTGTTTTTAATTGATGGATTAACTTCATACAAAGTGCAGTAGATGGAAGAAAAAAATCTATAATAAATCAATATTTCCTTTAACATCTGGAGAACTGCCCCAGAACCTACCACGATGGATTTAATCTGTTCATTCATCTCATCTTTACCGACTCCACGGAGGTCAGACTATCAGGACTCTTTACTCTTTTTGTGGCTCAACATATTTCTTTATAACTGTCTGTTTGGGCTCATTTCTCTGCTTTGGAGTGAATTTAAGACCAATAATCAGATCAGTGTAGGACAAGAACCTAAATGGAATCTAAATGGAACCAAAAAGGAACGAGAAAGCTTCGTTTTATCTCAATGAAATGACCGATCAGGATGAGAAGCTCTAGTTCTTACCATGTGTGCTGTGCAGTTCTTTCCCAGGAGGAGAACGAGCTCGGTCGCTTCCTGCGCTCTCAGGGCTCGCAGGACAAAACCAGGGCTGGAAAGATCATGCAAGCCACGGGGAAGGCGCTCTGCTTCTCCTCCCAGCAGCGGTAGGCAGCGACGCACATCGACGTACAGCACGACAGACGATTCACAGGAAGGCTACAGCTGCATTAGAACATGTGTAAAGGATCAGTCAGTTGCATCACCTCCTTAAAAGACAACAAGGAAGAGTCCAAATGTAGTCCCAAAGAAATGTTCATTAGCTGTAATCACACATGATGCACTCATGACATACTTGACATTAAAAACGAGGACTTATGTAATAGCTGAAGCTGTGTCACAGTTAACTCCAAAAACTGAAATAATGACCAACGTTATCACGACTATAATATTCTTATACATATTGCTGAAACCATTAATATCCTGGCTGCCGGTGTTTCTCAGAGTTAAGAGCACATTATCACTGCTTATCCTTTATTTCTGCGCTGAGCAAGATAAAAATGTTTATTGAATCGATTCTCTCGGGGGCCTCTGATTGATTTTACTATTTGGTTTGGAAAAACACTTCCATGCTTTTGCTCATTTGGGGCTTGAAGAGCCGAGACACCTTTTAGTTCTCTAAAGCAATTTCCTCTGAGCATTCAGTTCTCTGGATGAATCTAATCTGCGATGTGAGGCCCAGGAGGGACTGGAATGTGAATATCAATATGACAATGTGCTGATGTCTAAAACGGATGTAATGCTGGTCGTTTGTCACAACGCAGCACTTTAACGCTGACTTTAACACTGCCTCCTGTAGATTGGCTCTGAGGAACCCTCTGTGCCGTTTGTACCAGGAGGTCGAGACATTTCGCTACCGGGCCATCTCCGACACCTGGCTGACGGTGAACAGGATGGAGCAATCCAGGACCGAGTACCGAGGAGCGCTGCTTTGGATGAAGGACGTATCTCAGGAGCTCGATCCAGACACGCATAAGCAGATGGAGAAATTCCGCAAGGTTGGTCTTTCACAGGGCCGCTAGGTGGATCGGTGGTTAGCACCGTCGCCTCGCAGCTAGAAGGTCGCCGGTTGGCGCTGGTTTGAGGACACCCGGGATCTTTCTGCGTGGAGTCTCCATGTTCTCCCCGTGCAGCGTGGGTTCTCTCCGGGTTCTCCGGCTTCCTCCCACAGTCCACAAACATGCTGAGGTTAATTGGTGATTGTAAATTGTCCGTAGGTGTGAATGTGAGTGTGCTTGGTTGTCTGTCTCTAAGTGTAGCCCTGTGATAGACTGGTTACCTGTCCAGGTGAACCTGCCTTCACCCTGAGTCAGCTGGGATAGACTCCACAACCCTAGTGAGGATTAAGGTGTACAGATAATGGATGGATGGTCTTCCATACGGTGCATCAGTCACTCATCATGAATCTATAGATCCTCTCATAGCACACATCAGGTGTCATAACGGCTGCGTTCCATTTAGTTTGACCTGTCAGGGCTCTGCTAGGCTTTACAGTTCACTAGGACACTTGAGCTGAGCTGCACACAGTACAACAAGTCATCATGTCTATATGCCAGCCATAATAGGTCACAATTCATATACAGCCATGTAACACAACAGCCTTCAAATTAATTGCTCTTTTGTTAAATTAATGGCCCAGCCTGCAATCCACTGTGGACATGATGGAGAGCTTTTCCTGCCAGGAAGAACATGAAAACAATAATATCAGAGGCAGTGTGTGGGAAAATATTACAGCTGCAACATTTGCAATTTCCTCATTTGCTGTAGGGCAGCAGCAAGTCTTATCGTTAATTAATCGGTCAGTTCTTTCTTTCGACTTAATGTTTAGTCTGAAAAAAAAGTCAGAAAACAGTGTGAAATGTTCACCATCAGCTCTCTGAGTCCCCACGTGGCATCTTCATGTATATTATCTGTCTGTATATCGTTAACTAATGGTAGCGTGTTGATCATTTCAGCCCTGGATGGTGATTGTGATCGATGCCATCCAGAATGAGGAGAGATTCTGAGATGGACTCACACTTTTCAGTGCAAAAGAAATGTGTGATTAAACAGGGCTGAACATTTTTAATAGAATTTTGTCACAGTTTTATTAATAAATGTGTAATAATTCAAAATATGTGTGCATTTGGGGCTCCATAGATAATCAACCCTGCAAGTGAAGCTTATTGTTCTGTATATTTGAAGGAGTTCATTTGCAAAAACAGAAAACTCCACCGTCACAAACCTTCAGAAAACCCACTTTTCCATCATCTACCTGAGACAACATCAATCAAACTTAAGTTATCTCTATTTTAGTCATTTCTGCTGAGTCAAATCCACTCAGCTTCAGTTTGATTGATATCATCTCCAGCAAACAACAACAAAATAAGTTTTCTGAAAATCGACAATAATGGAGTTATCGGTTTTTGCAAATAAACTCTTCATTTGTTCAGAAAACGTGAACACAAACAGAACTTCTGCTCCCAACTCATCGCAATATTAAAACATTTCCTTAAACACTTACTGAACTCCACATAACTTCTGTCCTCCGACATCATCTAAGACAGGGGTGTCGACATCCGGTCCTCGAGGGCCGCAGTCCTGCATGTTTTAGATGCTTCCTTCTTCCAACACACCTGATTCAAATGATCAGGATCGTTATCCGACTTCTGCAGAGCTTGATGATGAGCTGATCATTTGAATCAGGTGTGTTGGAAGAGGGAAACATCTAAAACATGCAGGATTGCAGCCCTCGAGGACCGCAGTTCGACACCCCTGATCTAAGAGGTGAGAGGCTTTTTAAAAAATATTTGGGTTTAAAAAACAGACCAGGTACAGAAACCTGCCACTAGAGGGCAGAACACACCCACAAATGGCGGTCCAACTATCACGCTGAAAGAACTCAACGCTACGCTTTACACTTGCACTAACTTGAAGCGTGCTATTTGCGGCTCCGTTTGCGACATCCCATTCCTGTCTGCTCCGCCTCAGGTCCAGGCCCAGGTGCGCACAACCAAAACAAGCTTTGACAAACTGAAGAATGACGTCTGCCAGAAAGTCGACCTGCTGGGAGCCAGTCGCTGCAACCTCCTCTCTCACGTCTTAACCACGTACCAGGTACACCAGGCCAATCCCATCTGTCTGCTCACACTCCACTGCTCTTAAATATGGTGTTTTCAATGGCTTCTGCCAGGAAGGAAGACAAACATGAAGGGAACAAAGGAAAACCAAACCTCGCATGGAGGTTTATCAAGAGACACTGCAACACATGTAAAATAACTTAGATTAGTGGATGAGCTGAACACGTGACCTTTACAGTTGTTGTGTGTTTCAGACGACACTTTTGCACTTCTGGGAGAAGACGTCCCACACCATGGCAGCCATTCACGAGAGCTTCAAGGGCAGTCAGCATTACGAGTTCTCCACAATTAAGGTCAGAGAGCGCCTCGACCTCTGTGGATCAAAAATTCGGAGACACAGTTAATAAGCAATGGTTTGACTCTTGTTCCAGACCTTACAAGACCCCGCGGACAAGCTGGCTAAAAAGAAGGGGAAGAAGAAAACCAAAGCAGAGTCAGAAGATGGAAAGAAGGCTGAAACCACAGACGACCAGTGAGTTAAAAAAAAAATCTGCTTATCTCATCTTTATCTTGCACGTAGACCAAACACATGCATGCCACAGCGAAGACCGACTGTGATTATATGAACCAGTCCAGTATTTCTACACACCTGTTGCCTCACAAATGGACAAAATGTTATAAACTTATCTCCTGTTTGTCTCATTTATAGGCTCATCTCCCTTGTAAATGAAAACACCAGCGATAAGACCAGAGAAGGTAAAAGACAACTTCATTAAATCTGTTTTTAGACATCGTTTTAGTGCAGAAAGGGCTGCACGGTGGCTCAGTGGTTAGCACCGTCGCCTCGCAGCTAGAAGGTCGCTGGTTGGCGTCCCGGTGAGGACACCCGGGATCTTCCTGCGTGGAGTCTCCATGTTCTCCCCGTGCAGCGTGGGTTCTCTCCGGGTTCTCCAGCTTCCTCCCACAGTCCAGAAACATGCTGAGGTTAATTGGTGATTGTAAATTGTCCGTAGGTGTGAATGTGAGTGTGCTTGGTTGTCTGTCTCTAAGTGTAGCCCTGTGATAGACTGGTTACCTGTCCAGGTGAACCTGCCTTCACCCTGAGTCAGCTGGGATAGACTCCACAACCCTAGTGAGGATTAAGGTGTAGAGATGATGGATGGATTTTTTTTGCAGAAATGTATTTCTATTTAGTTTTTCTATGTTTTATAGTCTTGTTATTAGAGTCGGAATAAGAAGACAAGCAAACTTTTCAGAAACTGTAACCAGGGTATTTTTTGGGGGGCATTTTTGCTCAGAAAATGACTAATTGATGAACAAAAAGCTGCTGATTAATCATCTGATAACTGACCAGCAATGCAGAATAATGTGTGAGGAGCTTCTGGGCAAATAGAATCGACTAAATCACAGGGAGCTTAGTTATATAACTGCAGACTTACTGCATAATTACGCTTTTGCCCGATCAGATCTTCTCTCTGCTGATGCGGAGTTGGAGGGAGAGGAGAAGGACAGCATGGCTTTGCTCAACGAGATCCTCGGCGGTTTGTCCGTGGACGACGGCGACTTCTCTCGGGAGTGGACGGAAGTGTTCGGAGAGACCGAGGAGGGAACGAGCGCAGCGTCCGGTAGACCAGCAGAGAGCCAGCAAAAGGAAAACTCCTTCTTTCTACCATCGCAGCTGCTGGACCAGAGCTTGAATAATCTGCAGTCTTCCGTCTCAGGTCAGAAAATACTCGTCTCTATGTGTGTGTGTGTGTGTGTGTGTGTGTGTGTGTGTGTGTGTGTGTGAGCCAGACAGAAAATGGGTAAACGAGTCCAAAAAGCTCTTCAGTGGCCAAAAAAATAGACTTTTCCACCAAGATAAAATCATGCAAAGCCTCAACAAATTACCCACCTTAATACCAATTTAATTAAGCACTGAGGCGAAATAAATATGCCCAAAGGCTAAATAATAACTTACGTTGTTTTTCCATGAATGAAATACAAAAAGCAGAGCTGTTCTTTTTCCACCTTGTTCGAGCTAAATGTTTCCACACGGGGAGGAAAGTGGCTTTATAATGACTTATCAAGCCCACGTCTGTCAGAGTAATAGAAAGAGGCAATTAGAATATGGCAATTAGATTTGCTTACCCGTAGGTAATTGCAAACTACTTTCCATTTCATCCGAGCCTGGGCATTGGCTGCTGCCACCTCGTCTGCTTTTGCTGATTTGGTTTTTTGTTCTTTATCCATTTTGGAAGGTTGTGGGCATTAGGGCAGATTTTAGGAGGGATGCGAGGGATACATGAAGACACACATGCATTTGTGTCCCTCTGTAAAAAACAAGCAAAGACCTTTCACGTCCTGTGTCTGAATTCTGTGTTTTCTTTTATGACATTTACATCATAAATTGTTGCAGGAAAATGCACCACAATGCAAGGACGTAAACTGTGGCTGTGAGCAGCACTGCGATGAACAAAACTCATGATTTAGGCTTTTGAATGTGAGATTCCTGTTTTCAGAGTCACGTTATAGCACCCTGGCAACATTCCTGCTTGCTATAAAGATAAACAGGAGCCGCGAGGTCAACGAGAAACAAACATTAGTTTAGACGACGGCAAAATGGGTTTTCTAAGAGAGAGTCCAGCTAATCAACGAAGCACACCGCCGCCTCAATCTCCTTCTTTTAAAAAGCTGTCAAAACACGTTATAGTTTTTCTTCTTTTAACAGATATGACGGCTTGAATTTAAAACTGTGGGACCACAAATCAAATACAATATGTCGGCCCTGGGACTGTCAGCGTGATTCAATCAGAACTGTGTGAACGCAAAGAACTCGGTGAAACTATAAAGCGATTACAAAGCGCTGAAGCAGTAATCAGAGTTTGCAGGGACTGACTGAAGGGCAGAATAGCTTCTGACACCATGACAAAACATCCGGCTCAAATCTAGTTTAACACTTGTACCTCTCTGCACTCTTTACTTGTTGCACCCATTAACTCTCTGCTTCACACCTTCAAGAGTCGGTCAAGTTGTTCACGAGGCCGATCGTGTGAAGGCCTTTGGCTGTCGGCAGTCACATCACAACTTACAGGAAGAACTGTGAGACAGCTCAGACTCGACAGACGAAGAAGAAGTCAGACTCAGCGCACGACAGCAAGTTTAAACGTTGATCCCAAAACAGGGCAAGTCCTGAAAGATTCACAGAACCTGGCAAATCAAGAATAAAACAGCCAGAGACAAAGAATGTAAAACAAATCATGGAAGAAAATCCCCCCAAATTCTCCTGAGCGAGACGAAGCCAGATGCATGCAATAAGGCTTGAAGGTGCAGTTAAGCAACTAAACCTCCAACAGATTTACAGCCTTGACATCGGAGCGCGTCCGTCTACAGAAACATTTCATTCAAAGTTTCCACACTGGGACTTGCTGGTGAGCAAAAAAAAAAAACCCCAAAGGAGATGCTGAAACCGACACCCCATCATGCTCTCATGTGCGTACATGTCCAGAGCAATGGAACATTTGTTTGTATTTAGTTTGTTTGTTATCAACAATTCATTCCAAGTGTTGCTCCATGTTCTGTTTTCTGGATACACAAAGCGTAAAAAATTAAATAAACATGCCTGAAACAAGCCATCAGAGGTGCAACGGTCTGATTTTAATAAGCCGACACAGAACATTATCTGCGTTTTTTGCCTCCACATGAATGTTTTGATCAGCTGTTTGCGCGTCCAACAGTCCACATCGGCAGCGTGTGAGAAAGTGCGAAGATTTATTTGTTGGATCACGCTTTTGGCACGTCAACGCTCCCCTGATGATTAATCCAAATCTGCATCTCCACTTCAGATTGGGCCGGGATCATTCCGCAGCCCGTCGCCCCGGCAACAGAGCACTCATCTGGAGCCAATCAGAACCCTTCTAAGCCAGCCGTGAAAGGTAGGACCGGGCCAAATGGGTAAAAAGTTAAATTAAAAACTGTGTACTTATGCGTACTTTATGAGAACTTGTAGCCTGAGCTCGACCAGATTTTGTCTCGGTGACATTTACCCCTTGTGGTTCCACAGAGGCAACGGGGACGTCCAAAGACCTCTCGGCGTGGTTCAACCTCTTCGCTGACCTGGACCCCCTCTCCAATCCAGACGCAGTCGGCAAAACCGACGCCGAGCACGAGCTTCACAACGCGTAGTTTCTCCCGAGCATCACGTGATCTCTTCTAAAGCAGGAACATTTGTGAGGGGCACAGCTGCATATTGCTGCCACCGCGATGGTACAGAAAACCCGATCAGACGCACAACCAGCAGGCCTCGTGCAAAATTACAAGAACTAAACTCACAACTGATGAGCAGGGAGGCAGATTATCTAACAGAGTCCACAATGGGAAAATGGCACACACTTGATTGACTTAATTCCAATTCCTTAATCCTCTGAACCCCCAAAAACGACACCACGTCAGATACAGAAAGAGGAAACAAATCATGCCTGAAGTGCAGTTTTGTCAGGAAAATTAACCAAATCAGATTTAAAACTGCTATTTTATTAGGATCCCGTTATTTTGCATGTCTCATTTAATAATTTGTTGTTTTTTTTTTTTTAAAAGCATTTAATTCTGCGCTCCATTTGTGACTCAGCTGCAGCCGTCAAGTAACAAAAATTCAGGAGACTTTTGAGCTGAGCTGGTAGGAAACAAATGAAAAAAGTGAGCAGGGAAACATCTCTAGTATGTCGAGGCTACAACTGTTCTAAATGTTGATTCAAGGTATTTTCAATGTTTGGAAAAAAGCTGTTGTTTCCATAGAGACATGCATATACAGGACTACATATAGCAGTGAAAAGAATCTCACAAAAAGTGTGGAAAAAAAAACACCACTAAGGAAATTTGGAGTTTAAACCCGACGCTAAATTTAACTCATCATGGCTTTCAAATTCACTACATGTTGTTTTAGATTGCAGGATGTTATTGGCATATTTGGACACAGCAGCTGAGCAGTTAGAAAAACTGTCTCATGGTGTCCTGGATGTTACAGCACCAACATCCATCAATCTGTGACCTTCACGTCTTCCTGACCGACTCTCTGCGTCCGTCACAACGCTGTGCTGCTCTGATGAAACAGCTGTAATCCTAATACATATATAACATGACGACAGACTAATGCGCCGTCTGCAGATGTTCAAAAACAGGAGTTGAAGCTCTGCAGTGTGATTCCAGTAACAGAGCAAACAGCCTTCTTTAGCAATTTAGGGGCCTTAATTATGCGAATGATCGTCTCTCACAAACACGCTCATTAAGAGTTTAAATTCAGCTTCACAGGCTCACCAGCAAATATCACCGAGTGACAAACTTAGGATGAGAACACAGACATGTTGTGAAAGTTAAATTTCATACAGAATATTTTAAGAATAAGAAAAGGATGTTGGTAATACAAGACATTAATGTGGCTAAAGCTCAGATTTGATCTCATGGTGGCAGCATTATGCTTCTGGAAACGTCCCACTAACAACCATCAGCTCTCTTGTGAAAGAAAAGAACCATTTACAGGATGACCTTATGAAGCCTGTCGGCTGTTTCACTGGGTTAAACATTTCATGTTCAGCATGGATACCTCAGTACGAGTTTGGAACAATAAGCCTTTGACGTTCGCTGCCTTGGAAATCTGTAGTCTCTCGTAGCATTCATGCTTTATTTCCCGATTCTCATCACTGCAGATTGCAAACAGGGAAAACTACTTTACAGCGGAGAGAAAGCAAACATGACAAAGATCTCAGCGCGGCCGCTCATGTGTTTACAGATGTGTGCAACAGGTCGACTGGAGGAGTTTTAACGCAGTCACAGAGAATTATTCAGACATAAACGGAAGCATATCTGCCTGCCATCGATCTGTTGAACACAGCACGTCTGGATGGGTGACCTCCATCCATCAGACAGCAGAGAGGTTTCCTTCAACACACAAACAGCTTCATGCTTTCAGATTTGTTTGCTACATGCAATATTTGTGATTCCAATTTAAATATATTCCAGACGTGTGTCGATTTGTCTTTAAAGCACACATCTGTCATCTATTACTGCATGTTGCATGCCTGGTTTTATGTCATCCAGTAATTGTGATTGAATGAACAATATGTTTTACATATATTGGGATTTTATTATTTTTTCAAAGCATTCTTTGATGTTTGCATTTATTTATCAGTTATTGGGAAGTATGTGCAGTTTCAGTGCGTTACTCTACCAGCAGAAGAACGTTTGACAACTATGAAAATACAATCTTTGACTGGTATCGACTCCAATGCTGCAGAAATTGAATATATAGATCAGAGTAAATGCCTTAATCTACTCACACCAAGAATATAGAACCTCAGAACTATCTGATTCCTTGTACAGTATATTACAAATGAGTGTCGATTTATTTTGTTGGAACTTCTCGTGTCCTTTTTGACGTTGAAGCCATGCGGCATTCGTTGATGTCCGGTTAGAACCAAACCCATCGATTGCCTTACCTTGACTCCTCTGTGTACATAAATGCCATGCTTATTATTACTGATCATTAGTCTTTGTGTACGGCCTTTAAAAAAAAAAAAACAGATTACATACCGATCCAAACAGACACACGTTTTGTTTTCTTTATTGAAAAACACACAAGATCTACATAAAAACGTGTAATACACAGGAGAACTGGATCATCATCATCATCGCCAAACACGGCAACCATCTTTTAACTGCGCTGCACAATTAGCTTGTGAACAAAGTCAGAATTAGTACGATTGAAACTCCCGGAGTTGCAAGCAGAACATTTAATTTATGTGGCATGCGCAGCACATGTTGTTCATGTTTGTGTTTGTGTGTGTGTGCAAGTGGTCGATGAGACAAAAGGTCTGGAATGAAGTATTTACTAGTTAAATCCTCATCACAGTTTAACTGGTACACATCAGTCACGCTTTTGTTTTTTGCTTTAATATGTTCTGAATACTGAACTTGTGCGAGTAGTTTTAGGCCACATGTGGTGGAGACTGTACGAGCCGGCCGTGTGACACAATGTTTTAGTGTAGCTTTACTTCAAACAATAATTAATTGCACTCTCTTTTTCTGATTGCTTTAAATTGGTCTAAAATAAAAACAGTGATTATCATTTCACTTCCAAATAAGTGCTTAGGCTTGGTTGTAATGACTGGAGCCTGTGTCTGAAACACAATGAGCCGCTGTTTGTTTACATGTCGCTGAATTGTTCATATACAAACTGAAATACACAAACATTCTTCTTCTGGCACAAAACGGTGTCCCGCGTGTTCCCAATCCATGTCAGGCCTTTCATCGTTTCGCAATTTGCTTTGGTACATATTTAACAAAGAGGGGGTTAAACAAAAGACATAATTGTCAACCTGTAAATGTGGGAGGGTGCAGCTTATGGAGCCAGTCCTGTTGACCGATGCAACAGCCATCTCTGGAATGTGTCGTAGCACCTGAAGCTCTAACCTGAACGCGGTAACTTGTCCGACATCAATCGATTGATTCAGTCTGTCATAACGTCCCTCTGCAGGGCAAGAATTAAACGTTTCTGCAAAAAGACTGGAATGTCGTTTTGTAGAAGAAAGTCATGAACACTGGGGAAAGGCAACAGAGTCCAACAAGTACATTCTACATGACCTGAGTTATTGTTCTGGGTAGTGTGGGGCAAAAAAAAAAACAAAAAACGAGGACAGTGAGGAGCTGTGTGCTTTGTGATTGGTCATTTGGTCACTGAATAAACAGCTGATATTTGCATTTTTGTCTTTAGCTTACCAAGTTGTATTAGTGATCGGACTAGGAATGCAGGTCTAAGGTTTGGCTGTAGGCCTGTTGGGTGGAGGCTGCAATCAAGCAACTGCTGGTTTCACAAAGACATTTGCTACAAATACATTCAAATAAACAAGTGAAGAAAGGCCCGCGGCCTGCTTCCTTCTGAGTCTAATGTGGGGCAAAGTACTCTGACTAGAAGACATCCCAAAACTTTAAACAAAAAACGCAGCGTATGTATTTTAGATGTTAGCTGGCTGAACACTGAACAGCTACGAAGCTGGTTAGATAACATGAGTACGATGTGTCTGATACCTCATAGTCGACTCTCATGAAAGTTTTGGATTTTTCCTTGAATTTCATCCTGATAAAACTGCTGACGCTAAGTAACACAATAATTTAAGCAGTCGTTTCTATTTTTTCGTAAATAAAGCAAAGCTATTTCTGTTATGGGTGTCGTTGCGGTACAGAGAAGAAGGCTAGGTTAGTGATGGGTGAAGAGAGGCTGTGCCCAAGGTCAGCAACAACGCCCAAACCATCAAGTATTCTGATTAAAACATCACCTACAGCGGGGCTAACACTAGGATCAGCTCCTGCAGCAGGACGCTGGTACCATTATCCTCCGAGGCGTTTGTCATTTCCAGACCTTGGGCACTCCCTGCTGGCTAACGTTAGGATTATCGGAGTGCAAGGACTTTTTTTTTTTCTTTTTTTCTCTTTTAAACCATACCACCTAACTAGTTGCAATATTTAGCCTGTAGGCGGTCTGGTCATGAATACCTGAGGACTAGCTGGTGAGGAGAACTTGTGCCGAGTCATCTTTCCCCACATCTGTGTCGGGGCTCTGGCTGTCTGTGCTGTTGTCTGAGTTTACGCTGCTGCTGCTGCTGCTGCTCGAGTCGCTGTTCCGGTCTGTGGAGGTCGCGAAGGTAGCTAGCGGCGCCGTGGCCAGAGTCGGGGTCACCTGAGGTCCCGGGCTGCTGTTGCCATGGAGACCGGGGTTGATGGAGGAGCAGGAGGAGGGAGACACGGGGGAGAACAAAGAGGAGCAGAGGAGTTTGACGGGGCAGAAGGCGGAGCCCCTGGGAATGAAGTTCACCTTGTTTTTGTCGGGGCACGAGAAGAGAGGGAAGCCTTTTGATTTGCCGGACCTGAAGACGACACAAGTCAGGATTTTGGATTGTTAAGTTTCTATTTAAAAGACCGTCGAGCCATTCTGCCCTCATCCCTGCAACCCACAGTGCAAATAAGCTTGTGCTATGCCAAAACAGGAGTCCGTGAAGCAGCGTAATAAACTATCTGCTGCTCTCCCTTTAATGATTATCACACTCTGTGCAGCAGTAAGTGTCAAATACAAAGGTGCATTCAAGAACATAAACACATCGTAAAAATACTCACACCAACTCCTCGAACACTTTGACCCTCTCGCAGCCCTCCGGAGGTTCCCGTTTGAACATATAGCTGTTGTTAGGTTTGGGAGAAGTGGCGAACTTGGGGAGAGGAGAGCTGCACACGCTGTCTGCAAATCAAGAATAAAAAGGTTCACCACAAATGCTTTTGGTATTGATCCTAACAAATGGCTTTATATAACACAAAGCAACACATTTTTCTACCAAAAAAGCATCCACAGCCATACTGTAATGTTAGCAGTTTAAGACAAAAAAAAAAATCCAATCTATGCTGCCAAACCCATCTTTTTTATAGTGTTCTTCTGCGGCAAAACAATACATCTTGACAGTTTGGTCCTTGTGCTATTAGCAGCCAATCCATCCACTAGAAGTCTGGTAAGCCCACTTCACTTCTTTCTAACTCCAGACTTTTTAACTTGTAGTCTTCAGCCCCAAGGATCACCGACACCAACTTATCAGATGTCAAACATCACTCTGCAGCCTGCAGTGCTCCCCAAAACCAGTAAACACAGTAAAGTAAAATCAGCATTTTCTTGAAACCCTCTGAAACCCAAAAGCCTGCCGGTGGGTTTGAAGTGTGTGTTGACTTAAAAAAAAAAGAAAAAAGAACAGAAAAAAAACAGCAGAATAAATTCACAACTTTATTCTACATGTCTAATTTTAAAACTTGCCAAAAATTAAACAAAAAGCCCTGTGAATCCGCTGCAACTAACAATCCATCCATCCATCCATCCATCATCTCTACACCTTAATCCTCACTAGGGTCACTGGAGTCTATCCCAGCTGACTCAGGGTGAAGGCAGGTTCACCTGGACAGGTAACCAGTCTATCACAGGGCTACACTTAGAGACAGACAACCAAGCACA
>NW_007579136.1:59831-120444 GCF_000690725.1 Stegastes partitus
ACTGCACAAGAGACACCTTTGACTTCGTTCTACTTTAATCCATAGACGTGCAAACGTTTATACTGCCGTCAAAAACAAGCCCACAGTGAGGAAAAGTGTGACAGGATCAAAAAGACGCCATGAAAACCTGCTCGTTTCAGATGCTGAATTCACTGAACCATGCAGCTCGACTGTGATGGCCCACCTTTGTCGATTTCCTCAGCAGAGCAGGGGCTTCCATCGGGGGAGTGGAGGTGGTCGGAGCTGCAGGGCCGGGGCGACGGACTAGACTCGCCACTCGAAGGGGCCTGCGTGTCCGTGTCACGCGTGTCCCCGCTGTTGCTGTAGCGATGCGGTGGGAAGGGGGCGCGGCGGCCGTCTACCGCATCCATGGCCTGTGAGGACGGAACACAGAGGAGGTGGATTTAAAAACGACAAACTGGAGGCGCTCAGCGTTTGGAGACACTTAAAACTCAAAGGTCACATTCATTTCTCTATAACACTCACTGAAACTGTGCAGCACGCTTAACACGTACCTGCTCGCTCACTAAAATGTTCCGAATCTAAGAACTGCTGCAGCTAAAAGGCCTCTGGTGTGTTTGTATGTCTGTTTAAAGGGCAATTGGAGAAGCAAACACCACACCAGATGGTAGCACTTGACGGTAGATGAAGTGTGATGTGCAGAGCGTTCTGCTTTGGCACAGCTGATTCAAAGGGGAGAGCAGAGAAGAAAAAAAAAAAAAAGCCTCCGTGCACAGCAGGCTGTAAATCTGTAGTGGTGTGTATGTTTGTTGGAGTGTTTAAACTGGATGTGTGTGTGTGTGTGTGTGTGTGTGTGTGTGTGTGTGTGCCTGTGACTTTCTAAGAGTGGAGTTTTACAGACCTGCCAAGGTTTACTGCCCCACATCAGACAAGATTTACAGGTCTCCTTGCCTCTGAGCGATTTAATTCAGAGCAAGTGAGAATATATGCGTCTTACTGTCTGACTGTATGGTGCACAATACTGCAGCCGGCTTTACAAGCTTGTGCTGCTTGAGTGTAATGAAATGTAAGCATAGCCTGAATCGATTTTAGGATATATGTATATATATAAAATAAACTAAGATTTGGTGTGTTCCTTAAATAACCCAAACTGACAGCTTAAGTAGATTCACTTTTACCAAAATAATACAATATTGATCCTTAAAATCTAAATATCAAACTTTAGAAGTGACTGCGTTAAAACCAAATGTCTATTTTGTGCAACAGTAGTGATGTTAATATCCTCACAAAGGTTATTTTAAGTTAGAAAGCATCACAGATGATATGAGCAGCACCGAGTCCCAACAGTCCCGTTGCAGTGTGACGTGAACGGTTGCTGCTCGTGTGGACAGTTTACAGGACTGTTGTGACTCAGGCCACTGGTCTGAACTCTGCTTGTGTTTGTTGATGAGATGTTATCTCTGGCTGTGGGATATGAAGTTGTGAAAGTCAAGTACTTGGTTCTGTCTCCCCCTGTGGCCACATGTGAGACTGATGTGTCGTCGTCACAAACTGCAGATGGATTTGTGAGCAGCCCATCTGAGCCCAAAGCGATTATTAAAATATAAAACGTGATTTAAAAACAGGATGCAGACGATCAATGTGTAGCTCGTTTTGTATGCATAATGATGTTGCATTAGGAGTTCTTGCAGGTCTTATTATTCTTTCACTGTTTTGCACATGTAGACCTCAGAGTACATCAGACTTTTAGGATTCTTCCCAAGAACTGTTTTTACAGCTCAGATTTTCATGTGCACTTCCCACACCGTTATATCAAATCAAACACCAAGAACACTGCTCATTTCCTCAATGTAGACAAAACTGGAGTATCTAGAATAAAGTCTAGGAATTCCTAATGAGAAGATGGGATTAGTAATTAATGCAATGTGAATAAGTTTGACTCAATCTGAATCGAAATGATCAACGATCAGTTCTGTTAAATTAAAAGTACATCAGTGTCACTTAGCTCGGCATCAGCTGACAACCGCAGGACACAGGTACGGTACCCACAATGTGTCGATCCCAGGAGAAGATCTGATGAAAGTGACGCCCTTCTGTTTATGTTTGGATCATAGATGTTTGGATTTGCTGCATTAACGCTACGTCAGCAGAATGCAGGAATGACAAAACGTCCCATTGTTGGAACGTCAGAGCCTGCAGCGGGTGGTGGTCACGGGCGGATTGCAGTGCTCACGCCAGATTAATAGAAATAAATCCTGAACTAGTACTTAAAAAATAATGTCTTTACACATTTTAGCAATTTAACAAGTTAACCAGATGTTAATGAACCATGTGACCTATACAAGTAAGATGAGATGAGACAATTCTTATGGGGGAAATTTGGATTGGTTGTATTTCTGTTAAAATATTGTCGGTGACTTTGCAGCCATTTTGGCACCATTTTGTTTTGTTTTTTTGTTAAACCAAGACATATTTGCCCTACTCATGACTACAACCAGGAAGCTGCTGTTTACCGTTTCACTACACTTTAATCCTCCTTTTTAAAGTTTGCATGACCTGACATTTAACCCCACTGGTGAAGGACGAGAAGATTTTGTTCAGAACACATCTGTCTGATGAGTTCTTCAAATATAACTCAGGTCTGCAGTTCAGGAAGCACTACAAGCTCTTTCAACCACTTCTTCACCCATCACTGCTGTGGTTCCTACCTGTATCCCCTGCTCCCAGTCCTCTCGGATAAACACATTCTCCAGCTCATGATTGATGCCCTCCACGCTGCTCGGCACTCTGCATATGAGGGACTTTGTCATGGGGATTGTTGTCATGGTGGATGAAGTTCCTTTGTACTGGAAAGAAAAAGGAAATCAGAAGAAAAAATTACATACATGTCAAAATAATTTACAGAAACGCCTCCTTCGTCCCCACATCAAACCCATATACGTCATTTGTGCAATCAATTGCCAAACACTGCGTACATCTTGCACTCAAAGTTTTGCTTGTGGCTTTGCATCATCATTAATCCAGTTTCATCATATTTAATGGGTGGAGGAATTCAGTTTTAATTCACGTTCCTGTATTTAAACACACAGCCATGACTGCGCTTTGTGTTAATGTTAGTGGATCCCATTGCTGGGCATCTGTAAATGAATGAACTGCAAACAAGGAGAGAAAAGGGCATGTCCAGGCACATTCCTCCTTTGCCGTCTCCCTTTTCCTTTTTACATAACTGGTCACAAAGGACACTAATTAACTAGACCTCAGTCAAATTCAGTGCAACGTACGTCATCATGGGCAACACACATGACTGAAAAAATACACAAACACTTTCACTCTACACCCACAAACAGTTTCATAACTTTCGTTTTCTACATTAGTTTTAAAAAATAAAACCCAGATTATTAGTTTAATACTGTCACCTGAGTCATCTGGAAAGCAACACTGCTTTTTTCCTGGTATATTAAGTTCTCTTACCTTTAACAGCTGTGATATCGTTTGGTCCGTTTCATTTGTATGTTTTCTGCTGAGCTGCTAAGCTACCTTATCATATCGCTGCTTTCAGGGTAAAATCTTGCATCACTGTAGTCGAGTTAGTTAATGTTTTCACCCAAAGAGAGCATGCCAGTGGCTCGCATAGGCAAGGCGTGAATACTGACGAGAGTAACTCACCTGGGGTTGGCATGCAGCACCATGCTGCGCCTGTTGTGGCAGCTGCAGTGAGCTCTGCTCTCTGTCTTTGCTCTGCCGGCTGACCTGTTTGCTGCGCTGCAGCTGCAGTCTCAGTTTAGCAATCTGCTGGAAGAAAGGAAACATCACTTTAGCTTCATTTATTTCAACTTCTAGGTAAAAAATTAAGTTGGAGGGTGAAAAGCATTTTCTTCCAGAGTATTTAGCTGCTAGCCTAGCAATAAACTGACATGACAATAACTTAACCGATCTGAAACATCATCTACTAGAACTACAACAAGCTGCACTAGAAATGGTTCTATTGGAGGAAGTCTGGGAGGATTTATCCTCTACTGGGGCAGACAACATGAATATGGAACTACTGGACTTCTTCACAATAACATATACGACTGTGTGCATTCATGGAGATTGATGCAACTTCATGTGGTTGCAGGCCAGTAAAGTGCATCCACGTTTTATGTGTGGTGATGAAACAAGTTAGGTCAATGGGTGTTTCTGCATCTGGCCCGGTATCAGCCTAAAAACAGGATACCCTTTGTGAGCCTAACAGACGCAGTTGTACTGTGCAGACAAAGGTGTGGTCTTCAATGCTGATCTTGTAATCCTGGCAACACAGTCAACAAAGAGACTTGCTTTTTTCATAGATGTCCTCCCACACATGTAATCGCAGAGGTTAGAGAGCTAGAATGCAGTTCACTGCATTCACTTAGTGACCGCAGCAGTCGATAATGACAAGTCCAGACAATCCCAATGTAATCTCAGTGGATGGGAAAAAGAGGTTTTCCTGGCTGTGCTATGCTATTGATTGTACAGGCCGAGGAACAGGGATTGTCTGAAGAAATATGAACACAGAGTTTTTCTAGACTGCCTAGTTATAGTGTGTGACTAAGTTTACACTTAAATGTGATTTATGACATCTGAGGAGAGTTAGTCCAGTAAAACGGTGCTGAGTACGTTAGTCAGAAGCCAGAAGGTAAGTATTATGAAACTCTGGTGGTTGTATTTGATAAATTGTGCCTCCTATTATTTCTCCTTTAACATCTGTTGACATTTCTATAGTGCAACATGGACATTAGTGGTATTCTTTTATATCTTTCCTATTCATAATAAAAGTCTAAACAGTCAAATTAAATTCCTGTGCATCCAGATCTGCAACCCAATGCTTCTAGCATGATCAGAAAAGCGTAGCCATAGCCTGGTGTGTTGACACATTGTCAACAAAATAAAGGAAAAACCTGTTTGATCAAAAGAGTCACACACTATTAACTGAGGGTAATTGTGCATTTGAACTTATGAACTTGTATGACCTTCTTACAAGTCTGAGTTACACCTCTCTTAGCATTTTGGCCCTGAAACATTCTGGAGTGGAGCTCAGTGAAACGGTTTTGAAGTGTAGCTGAATGTGTACTTGCAAGGTTGTAAAGACAACACTGACAAAACGTCCAATACATCTGTGTGCCATTATTTTTTTGGATCTACTCTTTGGCCACAAGCTGAACAATATGAATGTCAAATTTAAGCATCAGAGTTACTCTGAATGAGTTTACTTGGTGCAGACTGAGGAGGAAACAATATGGCTGTTTCACCCTTGAGAGGAGCTCCTGCACTGTCTCTCAAAAACAACAGACCATAATGAGATGCAAAGGCTGCAGTTGAGTGGGGAACAGAGGGGAGAAGGAAGTTAAATTTAGACTGTGGTCTGGAGAGCTGGAGACCTTATAACTCCATGTGGTCGACTGGTTGGCCACCAACCCCGGCAGATAGACAGGAGTGGAAACCAACCTTAAGGAGCATAATATTTAGGCTAACCTCAGACCCTGACAAATAAAACACATTTTGAGTAAATGGAATGAACCTCAAAAATGACAAAAACATTCTTTTAACTAGCTGTGCGAATGTATTGAGCTAGCCGGGCCCAGCTAAGTGTCAGACAGACTTCTGAAAGTGCTCTTAATCCACTCTCTGCGGTGTTTGTCTGAAGCAGCTGTGATGTGAGAGAACCGAGGTCACGACAGGTGAATCTACCTCTTTGAGGTGGTCTGCGCTGCCCCAGGAGGCGGACCGCTGGTGAGGACTTCCCTGTTCTGCTCCCTCGTCAATCCAGAGACCTGGAGTCTACGACACACAAATACACATGCTGACACACAACCACATGTTACACAACTCTATTATTTCCTCAAACGCACAGAGCTCATGCTATGGATACGTGCTCCAAATGTACTGTACACGTCTTGTGCTGCATATGTACATGAAGCAAACCATCATGTACTCCTGCGTTACACAAGAGCATGAGCACAAGTTCTCGTTGTGTGTGGGTGCAAAAATATGCAATTAGAAAACATTACAGCACTCTAAAAGGGTAACATTAACCAACCCGCAGTCAGTTACTGCCGTTTGTCTATGTGGCAGGGTGGTCTACAGTTTGTATTTTAGATATTTTAGTTGTGTATTTAGTTCTGCTTTAAAAATATAACTATAAAACATGTTTACATAAAGAAATTTGCATACACACAAAGACACTTCTACCTACTTGTACTGAAATACACATAAATAAAACGTAAACACAGGCTTGTGCAGGAGAGGAAGGAGCTCAGAGACAATTATTGGCTAATGTGATCCCTCATTGTAAAGTCACTCAAGATGTGAGCTACGACTAAATGCCGAAAATGTTTAGATAAGCGGTTGAGAAAGATGTGGGTGAAAACAGTAATGAGTGCCGTGTGTTCAAAAGTAAAGCTGAAAATCTGGAATCAATGAAAAGGAGGAAAACAGTCATGAGATACCATCCCTGAGGACAGAACTATGTTCAACAGGAAAAACAAAACTCGCAGCATATTTGATTGCTTCCATTAGTAAGCTTAAGATAAATACATCTGTGGCAGTGCACTAAACTCGCTTCTTTGTCTGCAGACCACAGCGATGCACATTCCAAACTCCACTGGCCATTATTATCATTTAAGACAGCAAACACAGTAAGGAAAAGAAATAATTACAGGGTTACCAAAAATCTGTGGACACCTGCCAAGACGACATCCTCGTCAGCCACGGGACATTTATAAGGACTTTACTAGCGAGGTTTCCACCTTTCCCCTGAAAAAGTCCACAAATCCGTGTACCTATTTAGCCTATGTACACCACTGTGATTTGTCAAAAACATGCAGCACAATGTTATGCTTATACAAGGTCAATGAGTCTACAGAGAAATTTTGTGTTGTTAGTACACCAGCAAAAAAAATAAAATAAAAAAACACCTGATATACAAAACATTCCCTAGCCGAGAGCATAGAGGCAGTTCTGTCTCAGTCAAAGTGTCTTTTAGACCTCGACTGCAGAAACAAGGAAACGGTTAAGTTATGTAAATTAATGCAAAAACAGAAACAGACTGAGGATGTTTCATAGGCTTGTCTGAAACCACATACTTCCCCCTGATTATGCATATCAACAGTGCCTCTGGACCTCAAACATCTGACGTTTTATGGTCAGCACAGTAGTACGAAACATCTTAAATGTCAGTGTTTTCACACTGCCTTATGTTTGACCCCACGCAGACAGAAAAACCTCTATGGCTGTCCAACTAACGCACAAGCCTTGCCCTATGATATGGAATATCACACTGTGAATAATGAGGAACACCCGGGAAGCCGTTTGCGCTGGCTTGCTGGTGCCGGTTTCCCCAGAAAAGGACAGCGAATTAAATGGGTGCTTGTGCTCTCATAAAGGGACCACTGTGCTTGGCCACGCTGGATGGCAGATGTGTAGCTAGCCTTTAGCATTAACATTTTGTGCATGGCCTATGGAACTGCTTGTGCCGTTTGATGCCTCTGCCAAACATTGAGGGACTTGATGCTGCAGCGTAATCCGTTCATACAAAATGCAGATTGCTAGAAAGGGCAGACGGGCTTTATGGAGTTCTGGACTGAGCTGCTGAGGAAAAACTAAGTTCTCACAGATGTTTTGTGGCGTCAAGCGGGCATACTGCTCGCATCTCATGAAATGTGAAATACTTTCACTGGCACTAAGAGACGTATATGCAGTTTTCATAGTCCTGCACAAGACTGATCGAAACACGAAATTGGGGGGTTTCAAAGACCTTCGTCAGGTCTGGGTGGTACGAAGATATTGAAATTAAATTCAATTCAGTTATTTACAGATTATATTTCACTTCATCTGTAAGAACTGTTGCTTTCTTGTGAAGTGCCATCAATCAAACGAGTCGAATTTGTCAACATTAATCCATAATTTCATGTTGACTCTACAGAAAGTTAAATAATTCAAACATTTCAACAGGGGACAGGTGGCGGTATGTATCTTAATTTTCAATTTAAACTCCTAATTTTCACCCAGGTATGGACAGTATAACAAGACGGTTAAAAATACTGCAGGCTATCTTTCTTTATTGACTCTATAGCCCCAAAACAAACTCTCCGTTAACAAGAACACCCACCTTTATTTACCTCGGAGGCCCTTTTATCACGCTTGCTCCTGAACCTCAAGCCTGGGCTGTGTGCTTTTTGCAGGCTGACTTGTGTGCCAGGTGTTGCGCCTGATAATGCATGCTGTACAGATAAAACTCTGTTACCATAGCCTGCAGCTTGCTTCCTATTGTGATTCCCACCCAAAGGGTTACATGCAGGCAACATCCTCAAGAATCCAGCTCCGTTCCAAAGCAGGAAACAATGACTGGGCTTCAATAGAATTGCAGTGGAATTTGTGCTGGTTTGTTTAGATTGCATGCCGAGACATGCGAGTGGAGTGCCACTGCAATCATTTGGTAGGTTGTAGAGATGAGAACAGCGTGCATTCTGATTTAGCGAGTTGATTTTGTGCGTCTTTTATCTCGTGAATGTCTGAAACCCACTGAGCGTACCACAAAATGGATAAATATCTCTAGGTGGGTATTTGTGTGCATGAACATATATTCAGATTAACCGACAATCCTCAAGACACGACTCATATCGGGCAAACATGAGGTAGAGTTAGCGGTTAATCAGTGATAGCACATAACATGTAATGCAGCACTAAGGTAAGAATAACTGCATCTCCGTCTAAAAGGCCCTGACACATAAAGCTGAACGTCTGGCAAAGGCAGGTTGTCCTTCAGCTTTTGTAAGCAACTTGGCTTTTTGGGCAGCTATCAACCAAGAGAGCAAAACTTTTGACACAGCAAACCAAAACTGTAATCAGACATATTGTCAATTTGCATTCCAGGCATTTAATGACACGGTTTACACAGACTCACATGTATACAGCAAGCTATTCCCCCCATGTTTTCAGATTACAAATACACATCACTGATTACCGTTTCCTCCTACGTACATGCTAAACTTACATGTATGTCAGTGGTCAGCTATACCTTTTTGTGTGTTCGAGTGCAACTTTTAACGAGAGACACGAGGCAACGCACGCTGTTTGATCAGACTGCCTTTGTCTCTGCTGGTTCTTTGAGGTCGGCTTGGTGTGTCAGGCCCTAATCTTCATACAGACATTCTCTGTGTTCTGTAACCACAGGGCCTAGGGCATGCAGACCTATCCCGGAACAGTGATTAGCATATGTATGGGCCCTCTGCTCCTCAACTCCCACACAAAAGGCAGGCGGGCCGTGCAGCCACGAGGGCCAGGTGGTAAGCAGTGGGATTTCTCCTCGCCTCAACCATAGCCTGGGGGACAGGTGCAAACAACTTCACCTCCATGCAGGGCTACATTACAGCTCAAAGAAGAGGCTGTCTTGAACTTGAGCAATGCACAACAAAAGAGGCCAGGGACCTTTTGTCTACTGCTCTCTGCTGCTGCCGTCTTATAAAAAGAACTGGGCCCAGGCATAACTTGTTAACAGGAAGTGGTCTCCGGCTATCCTTGGGGGAGTTTGTGCATTTAATCGCTCAAGGATTGTCAAGTGTGTCAACTCTCCCACATTATTACGACACAGCCACATGTTTTCCAGCTCAAATTTCCACAGCTTTGACAGAAATGCCTTAACTGGATTTTTATTTTGGTCAGCCTTCAATCAGACATTTACTGATAACTGGCTGGAAAATATGATTGAGGCTACGTCACGAGGACAGGCAAACATCCCAGTGTGCCAACAACCCTTGAATCTATAACAACGCTGCATATATGTGCATGAAAATTATCCAACTGATTTTCCATACTTGACCAGTCTTTCCAGAGCTGCACAGGAACCCTGTAATTAGAGGTGTTTACTTTGCACACAGCCACTTCAAGAAATCTTGCAAGGCCCTCTCACCATTTCCTCAGCCTACAAACAAAGAAAAGCAAGGCGAACGAGGGGTTAAAGGGATGAAGCCCATGTAAATGAGGCTTGGCGGCCTTCATTCAGACACATGAAAGGCTTCTGTTAGCAAAGAGGAGAGCAGCCCTTGTCATGATCATACATATTCAATATTCTTTCATAACACAAACCCACCACAAACCCTCAACTTCCAAAAATTAAGCCCCCCGAGCGAAACTGCATTTAACCCTCCGTCACATGGCAAGATTAGTGGGTGATCATGTGTGGGCCGCTACCCAGGAATATTCTGGTCAGGCTCAATGTGAAATCCATACATAGGCCTTATGAGGTGTTACGCCTTCTTAAAATGCGTTGCTCTGAGGGAATTTCAGACTATTTGCACAAGTTTATTAGGCCTCTATTGGCAGGAGACCCCACCGAAAGCCACCAGATTAATACACCAAAACGTTTGGCCGTGGTGTGTAAATGCGTCTCCTCTACCAGCCACTATGACAAAAACTATTTCTTGCAGCCTTAACTGGCATCATTTTCGGGGAGAACAGTGCAGCGAGTGTTTATTTGGGGAATTTACCAGAGCCTCTTGCCAAAGGGTGGACAATATCGCATTAACATAGCATCATGAAATGTTAAAGGTATTTTTCCTGTCAAACTTTAAACCAACTTCAATTCAGCGTAAACCACAGTGGCTGAAACTCATCCAGCTTGTGATTACTACGCTACTTTGGCCATGTGTTCAATGTGCTGCACACCTTTATCTCACATTCCCTGCTGAATACGACTAGTGGTGCCATTTAACTCTACTTTTCTGAACTTGTAGAGCTTTTCTTTTACCAACTGAAGCTCCTGTGATGATTCATCGATAATAGTCACCTGCTGAACACAATCGGACGGATGGTAAAGCATCTCATCCCAAGATTAATTTGATTACAAAACAACAACAGATGTGGCCTTTGTGGGAGGATGCAGGGCTTCTCCTCTTTGTCTCGGAGGGTTTTTCCTGGGGGGGGGCACCTCCACGCTGCCACGCTCGGTCCGTTTGTGGCACCAACCACTCTGTCTTTCAGCCACGCATGCTGCAGCTGCTCATAATCACTATGTGGAATACGTTAACACTTCACAATATTTTAACATCCTGCCACGAACACTTTTAATCACAATGATCCATAGCAGCATAGATTCATAAAGTGGGAGGAGCTACTTCGTAAATACATGCTGCCTATATTATGCGACTCGCAGCTGAAGCACTTCTGTTGCTCAGACTTGTATGAAAACCTCCTAATCTAATCATCAGTGTGAAAGACGAACAGCTGCACGAGAAACCACCAGATGAAGGCAAAGACCATGTATGCAAAAACGTCTGGAGCGACGTCAACTGTGAGAGAACTTTGGCAGCTTAGCTTAAAGGTTTGTGATGTGCATGCTAACACTGGGTAAAGGCAAAAAGACAGCAGCGTTGAGAAAACCCCTATGGGCCCATAGCCAAGATAGGATCTGTTGAATGGTATGTACCTGTGTGGCTTTGTCTTTCATACAGGAAGGGTAGGGTCCATGAGAGTCCCGAGGCCACTGGCCAGTGAGATACGGCCCGGTGATAGCATCTAAGGAAGATGCTCGTCGAATGGCGCTGGAACTCCGCACCTGTAGTTTGGACCTTTCTGCTGTGAATCGAAAAAAGAAGAAAAAAATGAATTAGGCACAGCAGGCATCAGCCTCATGTGAGCAATATGCCCGAGCACCCCGAGGCGTTTTTTTGATATGCTTTGACTTTCCTGATTGTGTGAATAAGAACAAGTTTAACTTGGGATGCTAAAATGTGAGTGTAATAAATCTCTCAGTGCAAACATGCAGCCAAGAACAGGGTCACTGTTGTTTAATTTTTTTGAATCAACCTCAATCAAAGAGCAATTGCATCATCAAAGTATGTCAAAATGGGTTAGTTTTGTTGACCTGGTTTCTTAAACTACTAGATGGCACTGCAGGTAGATCTTCACGTTCCAAGACTAGAATCATACAATTACAGAATGAGCTGTTATTTAGGTCTCTGGATAAAACGGGCTGCACCATCCCTCCAGCAACAACACATAAAAACATCACCTCTGTACTACTAATGCAATTAACCGTGTTTTATGAAGACAGAGCTTTCCTTACAATCTCTTCTTGTTTTCAAAGTATGGACGCATTTTTTTTTAATCTCGTCAGTATTAGTGCAGAGCAAAGAGCAGGTTTGAGAGCTGAGGCCTGAAGCAAATGTAAATGGCTGAGCAGGAGTATCTGATATTATGAGCAATCTGCTGTGAGCTAGAGCAGTTAAGCACACACACACCACCCACATAAGAACTCATAAACAACCACACCACAATGCACATCAATACTGCCTGCATCCACTCAACATTCCTGCAGTGACACGCAGTAAAAAAAAAAAAAAAGAGAGAGAGAAAACAAAACACACAGATATTAGCTTAAGAGCATTTTGAGATTGCAGTTAGAAGTGGATTAAATTTATTAGCCTCAATTACACGTCGTGTTACTACTAAAACCAAATTAATTTCCATATCAAAGGCAGAATAAAGAAACTGAAGGATGAGCAGGAAATATGCTTATTTACTCGATTCCTTGCCTGAGCAGGATAAAGCAAGGGCCTTTCCAGCATGAGCACACACAACACACAGACTAAGCTATCTACATGAGGCACCCCTCTCCTCGTACAACTACACAGCCGTTCATTGTTGTTCTTTGTTCACAAAATACACAGGCCTACCCACCCAAAGGTATTGCCTAAGTAAGCTTACTGGGCTACAGTAAAATTCCCTGAAGCATTGTAGACAAAGGAAGCAGGCTAAATTTCCATCAATATTGATATAGGCCAAGCCAGTGCTCTCAGAACTAGGATTGTGGTTATTTTCCATCCTCTCCCTACTTGCCAGACTAGAATAATCTCCTGATGAGAAAAAAGAAACAGTGTGAAAGAAGCCAAGACATCAAAGCAGTCCATCTGCTGATTTCAGGGGTAAGTAAGTAGTGTGTGCCATATTAAAGGAACATTTTCAGGTTGAATTTTAATAAGAACTTTCCTTCACAGGACATTCGGCAAGCTGTGAAAAGTCGCCGCATTTGCAGGGATAAATGGGCGGTTTATTAACTGTAGGGTAGAAGCAAATGTGAAAACAAACATGTGGTCCAGATCAGTAAACCATAGCAGAACAGTTTCCTGCAGGTTTTCACAAGGCTGCATGACACCGGTTGAATAGGAAAGCCCAATAATATAGCTTGGTCTCAGGATAACAGAATAAAATCACCGCATTCTCAGGATTTCACACTGAAGTTACACCTGGAAGACCTAATTATTTTAAGAAAACAGATTCTGTACATCTTCTGGGGCACAATTGATTCAGTTCAGTTATTGTAATTGCCTACAAAGTTAACGAGAAAACACAGACTTCTTCTTACAACTGTTCAACTCAGTCACTGTTAAAAAGAGGTGCAAGGAGCTTATAAACAAAGGATACTACTTGTACTTTCCTCCAATACTATTTACTAGCACTACTCACTATGTGCCAAACAGATTAGTGCTAAGTCAACAATCACTGGACCAGCAGAAGTGAACTTAACAATCGGTTAATGTCATTTTATAACCACAAACACCCAACATGATCTGGTTTTAGGTATTTAAATGTGAGGCTTTACTGCCTTCATGCAACAGCAAAAACAAATGTGTATATAGTTGGACATTTTCTGAGTTCAATCATGTTTTGCACGAGCTGCTCAAGCTAAAATCGGGGTTATTTGCAGGCAAAAATCTGATGAGGTACCGTCTTTCACACAGCATAAATGATGACATTAAACTTGTCAATGAGCTGCCAAAGCTGTGAGTTTGTTTATCTGTCCTTCAGTGGGTCAGGAAATGTTTTCTTAAAAGTACTAATTAGCAGTGCATCTGGAGGGCAGCCTTTACAACACGCTAGCAAGAACCAGTTTCAATGGATCCTAATAGATGACGGATGTTGAACATGTGTCGCTAACATGAGCGCTAACAATTCCACCATTTATAAATGTGGATGGAAACATGTGCAGTCCTTACAGGTGCTTCAAAATGCTAAGCAGAGACAGATGAAAGTACAGAAAACACAGCATAGCTCCACTGCAATTGACTGATTTAGACGCCACATTCATTTTCAAATTTAGTCCTACGCTGCAGTTTGAATGGTTGACAATGAAGCAGGGCTGTTTCAGCACAGCTGGCATTTTGACAGAGAGCAGGACTTTCATTGTTGGGACAGTGTGGTAAGAGGATGATGTCATAGTGGTCAACCTAAAAGGTCATAATGTGGAATATAATACTCTTGACTCTGTCCTTCATCATCACCGGGCTCAGACCTGAAACCGTCTGAACCCAGTGCAGTCCAACGCCACAGTCACATTTTCTGGAACCAGCACTCGTGGTAGTGTGAGGCACTTTGGACTGAATTCTCCACCAAATGGCAAGCATTATGTCTATGAGTGGGTTCAAAGTACTACAATGAATGAGAAATTACAAAGTGCAAAGCCTACTGCTTCAGTCACATAAAACTGGGCTGCAGCGATGAAAAATGAAAGAGAAATTCTGCTCAAATTATTAAACTTGTTTTCCTGTTAATGTAAAAGATTTAACATCTGTGACATCCAGCAAACCCTTATTGATACGATCATGTGAGGTCTGTCATGCGTGTTTGGACTGTGAGGTCACATCCATGAAGGAGGGTCACGTCTCCATCATCACCACTGACATGGGACACTGGCCTGGGTTAGAGGTTGTCTCTTTCAGAGGGCTAAGGTATGCAAGGCATGCCACTGGGGTAGGAAATCAACACCAACAACCAGCCGAACACGAGTGAAATTCATCGTGCCTGGTAAATCTGCCTACTCAGTTGTTACAGAAGAGACTTCGTTTCCTGCCTTGCATGGTACACTGGTCAAGGTTGGAGGTCATCCCGTTCAAAGAACTGAGGAATGTGAAGCACGTCACAAACATAAAATTCCACACACAACTCCACAATAACCACCATGATGCACGAGGAAAAGAGGACAGCCATTTTGGTTAAAGGTAAGAGGGAAAAGCTATTAAACGTGACTAATGGAGGTAGCACAGATCCAGTTGCTGATGTACAAATGCCCGCTGAGGTTAACGGAGGAAGAAGGAGTCGGTTTTAGTCTCTCGATGCTGGAAAAGGGAGCTGCAGTCACACACTTCCATATCACAATGTTTTTCAAACACTCACCAGACAGTGTGTGGTTATGTGTGTGTGCTGTACAGAGAGCACAGAGGTTACAGAAAAAAGTAATATTCTCAGAGTAGAAAAAAAAAGAAAAAGCACTTGTGGCCTGTGAAAGCATACGGCTACCGAAAAACAGCCACAGTGTTGATATTTGGCCGGTGAAGCGATCACATAAAGAAGATATAGTGCAGCGCTGGGAAATGCTGATTTAAAGCTGCCTAAAGTCTAATATCCTGCTTTACTGCGTCTCCATATGGTTTCAGAGGATCAGCTGAACATGACATGAAACAGCATAAGGCTGGGCTCTGTTGCCCATGTGCAAGGCAACATGGTGAGGATTAGCATATGTTCTGGATGTGTGGAGGGCTCCACGCCATGTGTACGGAGGGAGGTCAGAATAGGTAACACCTGACCATTCACACAGCGCTGAGTTTTCTGGTAGTGACGTGGCCCGACTACGCATGTCTTTCTGCCAATTCTCTCCTGTCAGAAATATAAATGAAAACAGGGAGCCAATACCAAGATGCATTCTCTGATGAATGCCTTATTGTCTGCTGATAGGCTAAATACTTAATGCACTGACTATAATGCTTTATGCAAGTCTTGCTCCGGGCTTGCAGGCTACCCTCCCAAATATAATATCTGACCCCATTTTTGCACAGTTACAACATTCACACTTGGCTGCATGAGACGTAGCAGCAACAAAAGTTAACCGTGGCAAGTTATCATTAGACACGTGGTGACATGGCATTTCCTTGGCCTGTAAGGGAAAAAACAGGTGAAAATGTGTGTTTTTTTTTTACCTCTGGAAACTGGAGAGTCTGGGGGACAGGACGACTCCTTATTTTCGGGGGACAGTCTCTGTTTAGCATTTGCACTTCCTGAACTGAGCGTCGGACTGGAGGGGGGACTCGAGCCCCGGCTGTTCGTGGCCCCTCCGTACAGGGTTTGAGCCCGAGTTGGGCTGCTCTGACCCCCACGAAGTAGCTGGTAGGGCACGGTGGCACGGATGGGGTGCAGGCGGCAGCTGCTGTTGCTGAACGAGCCGGGGGAGCCCGCATTGCTGCGTCTCACCCTCGGCTGCTGGAGCGAGTTGCTCGGGGCTGACATCCTCCGAAAGTGGCCGTACTTCTTATCGCAGTGAAAAACACGTACTGCCAAAGTTGCTGCTTCTCTGGAGGAGGAGATGTTGAGGCGGAGGGGGGGGGCGGTAAGATAAACATTAGCTTGTTAGCAAGAGAAAAAAAAACGTTAGCTTCCTTTTTTAAAAAATCAACTCATGCGCTCGAGGATAAGAAAAGCTCCAGCGCGTGTTGTTTTATGATAAACTTACCTGTAAGACACTAACACATGCCGCGGCGAGCTTCGGCCATAACGTGGGTAACTTTGAAAGTAGTTTTTAACACTTCTCGAAGCGCTCAGTTCGTGTTTTCCAGCCCTCGCTGCGTCTTCCCCATCCTGTCCACTCACTCTAAATGACAGTTGTTTCGGCCAGACTACTGGCTGATGCCTGTGGGCGGGCTACGCTGCTCGCTTCTGCGCTTCTGATTGGACGATGACGTTGTACAGTAGCGCCGCTGATTGGTGCAGCTCAGTCTACGGACCGCACTTTCAGCCTATCACGTACGCAGTGTCTCCGTAGTACGTATAAAGTTTTTTTTTGTTTATTACATTTGCTATAAAGAATATAGTAATAAATTGCTCATGAATCCCCTACATGTAGTGTATTAGTCTTCATAGGACCGAATGCATATATTTTTTTTACAGCTAAAAGAACTTGACACCACAAGAGTCATTAATGGCTGCTCTGGAAATTTCAATCGTTATGACACGATTTAGTTCACAGATATGTTCATGCCCACGATTTTAATGCCAAAAACATAGCCTGTAAAGTGACTTAATAAGTTATCCATACAATGCCCCTTGCCTTGTATACATGGTTTACAAAGATGGACAAAAATACAACTGGTAATTTTCGCAGAATATAATTTAATTAACATTTCATCATTTTTAAAGCAAATACATTTAAAGAAGGCCATTGCTGAAAAGCCAGATGTTCCCTGCTTACAGCCATTTCCTGTTCCTTTTCTGTTTTCTATCATTGTGAACTAAATACCTGGGTTTAGGTCAGCTGATCAGGGAAAACTAGACATGTGAAGAGTGTATTAAATATGGCTTTCTTTGTTTAACCTTTCTTTCATCAGAGTATGCATTTCCCTATGCGTGTTGATGGTACAGCGCATCAGGGCAACCAGAGACAAGTCAAATTCCTTTTATGCTTAAACATACTTTGTCAGTGACTGTGGTGAGACGGTTGGTCAGCTGCTGTTTTCCATTGGCAAGAGTGAATTTCAGTCTCGACTTGCAAGCCAACGCGGATGACAAAATCTTAATATTCCACGACAACTGGCCAAACTACATCTGTTTAGGGAGGTTGCACCATATAATTGAGAGTTCCATCTCAGCTATTCAGTTGTGGCAGGTACGCTTGTTTGAAAGGTCAAGAATGAACTTTCCCTCTGCGCTAACACGGAGTTCTGTTGCTCGTGTAGTTTGGATCTATTGTTTTTTTCTCCCCCTGGTATCCATCTTCTCGACTGCATCTACGGTTTGTGATTCTGTGGGAGTTCCCATGGGAGAATAATGTGTGACTCAATGCGTTTATGCACAGATCGAGTAAGCATGTGACAGAAAACCCACGCCATCTGTGTCTATGAAACATGATAATGTAAAAATAAACCATGTCAACTTATTGAAAACACCCCCATTCAGCAGTGCTCCAATTTGTCAGTCGGAATTTATTTAAAAGGCAAACACAAGAAACACTGAAAGGATGAAATTCCAGCCACTCTGTTTTTCGGGACGCTACACGGCTCGCCAATTTGTCAGCTCCACTCCAAAATAGTTCACAAAAGGGCATGCAGGCCTATAAAACCTCCCACACCGGGAAGAGATCCTGGTGAAAGCAGCATACAGTAGCTCCTGTGCCCCCCACTCCTCCTCACCTCCTCCTCCCTACTCCATGACTAAGTGATTTAGCCAGCTCTGGTGCAAGCCTCCTCTCACTTACAATGCCTCCCTGGGTTAGTGACTGTGTGGGGAGGGTGGCAGAGAAAGCGAGAAACCCAATTTACAATGTGGTTTACACACGGCCGTCCCCCCACAGACGGCGCCCATCCTTGGATTGATGTGTGGTATGCATAGTTTTTGGGTGCAATTTGGGCACCAGGGGGAGAGAGAAAGAAAGAGAGGGCAAGTCTGTGTATGCAGAGGGTGTAGGAGGGGGCGTACGGGGCTCAGGCTGTCTGTTCTCTCGCCCTCTCTTTGAGTCAATAGTGTTCCGGCAGCTGAGGTTCTTTATGAGGGGAACAATCTGGAGGGTCTTGTCAGAGTGCCGAGCAGCTGCTGTTTTCTGGGGAGCTTCTTTCATGGACCACAGGCCTGGAGTGGGCTGGTGAATACAGACGCTCCCCACCCATTCTCCTCCTCGCCCACCACCCCTACCTTCTCTAATTCCTCATCCTCTCCCCCCATAACCGCCCCAACGCTGGAAGCCCCTCCCGCACGCTTCCAGATGAAGAGTGGCACTGAGGAACACGAAGAGAGCAAGAGGCTGTTATTGTGTGCTAGACTCCGCTCCGTCACCCGGGGTACCGTCCTTCACCCCGAACAATGCTTTCATGAGGTATGTGAAGATCCTTTCGTAAGACAAACACAGACGTTAAATAGCGTATTAAAACACAAGCCACAAAATATAGCTCGAGACATATTGGCACCTGTGATCACATCTCTACAACCTGATGTGTCAGTGAACATTTGATTTCTTTTATAGACATTAAAAACCAGAACCCTGATTCAGGCTTGACTGGAAGAGGCTGATTACAGCAGAGCCACTTGTATTTCTCCTGAGTGGGATTTTCATTAGCAGAGCAGTGAGTTTGCATTTGCTCCCTTTCTGTCATTGATTCAGTTAGTCAGATCAGTAGCACACACTGCCTCCCTTCTTCATATAGGGCTCTGTTACAACATTACATTCACTAGACTATAACAGTATTTCATTCTATTTAGACAGCCACTTCAGAGAAGGACACCGCTGGCACCCTTTGTCCCTTGTCCAGGTGTTGCTGTGGCGGGCGCAGCAGTGAACCTGCACTGGTTGGCTTCGGGCTGGTGTTTCGTTTTGCTTTTCGACAGGCGTCTCCTGTCCTAGCTGCTGTCTGAAGGCACCAGGTTCCCTGTGGTGTCCAGCTGCATGCATTTACATGTACAAGCTGACACTGGGCACTCTGTGTGGTCTCTGTAACAAAAAAAAAAAAAAAACAAGGTCATTTAAAAAAAACACATCAACATGTGGAGTAGAACTGAGGTCTTCAGGTTGGCAGGCGAGTCGACGTGCTCTCATTAGACCAAAGTGTCAGACAATCGCTTGTGTCACTTTCATAACTCCATCAACAACCTTCCAGATGTAGTTCATTACTGTAGCGGTAGGAGGAACAGACTACCTGGGCCAACCTAATGAGTCAGTCTAGGCCTAACTTATTAAACATTTACTGAATGTTTACTCGGAGTCGGCTTCAACTTAAATGACACGATTCCAGAGAAGCCGTCAGTGTGGCTGCATTTAGTTGAAACAGAAAGTCAAGTTTAAACCAACAACTAACATGGCAGATCATCTAATAACACCACGATACCTCGTCTGCATTAAATTCCTCAATAGCTATGGAGCTGGGATCAGGAGTTGATGTATTTATATTTTCAGAAATCCTATGAATATGGACAGATGCAGGCTGATGTGCTCAAAGGATGTTTTCAGTTTAAAACAACTAAATGTTTTTATATTCTGCAAATACTAGCTTTTTATGTTTATTTATGATTTATTTATGCGAATAAGAAGTCACTCTTCTGAGTGGGATCCCAGCATGAATAAAACTCTACAATAATAAACTTGTCTTTACATTTAATGACAATCAAAGAGAAAAATAAAACCATTTGTTTACTTTGGGTTTAAAACAGAACCTCCTTTTTCACTTGTTTCCCTCCATATGCCTAAATATCAGTTTGTTTCAGATGTTTTTGGCTATAATCTCTTGATGTGTTTGGTTATGAAAAAATGCATGTGTATTTATATTTCTTCATTTACATTTTTTATTATCTATATGAACTATACACTATATGCTTTATTTCATATAGTGCAGCCTGTTGTTCCCTTACACTGACCCGTGTATGGTCATGTGTTGTGTAAGTCTTGAAGTTATGGACAAGTGTAACTGAATTGTCTTTCAGTATCAATCAATAAAGTTGTTTGACTCCAAATCTATTTTATATGATAAACATCAAATTACATTTTAGTGAAAAAAGTTAAACTCAGAACATTCTTTGCCTTTTTAATTCATTTTAGCTTCGAGATCAAAAATCAAGTAAATGGAAGGAACACATGCTGCAGCAGTGAGCGCGTGTGAAAATGATTGAATCATGTGCTCCGGTCCTACCTGAACCAGCTGAGCATATGGCCGGCATGGCCGCCGTGTCGACAGTTGTGACACCAGGTGAACCAGTTGTTGAACTGAGCGAGTTTGTTCTCCCTTGTCAAGTCCACTTTTTCGTCGGACTTTCCAGTTCCTGCCAAAAACATCCATCCATAAATCAATATTAACATCCATAAAATTTGACTATTTATCAGCGTTGCTATGGGTTACACCATAGCAACAAGGGGACTGGGTTGGCCACTAAATGTCCAGGTGCAAACTGTCCCTGAATGCATCTCAAAGTCCACACATTCTTCCCTGCAAATACTCAGTTAAGCATTATAGCCACTTAAGCTGCTCCAAGATGTGTTCCTGTTACTGGACATGTCAGCTGAGCATCTGTCCACATGGTCTGCTTTACCTGGGCAATTGGAAACAGGCGTGCCCATGTTCATGAGGCAGAGGGCACAGCGTGGCAGTGGTTTCCTGCAGCCAGGGCAACTGGTGACCTTTGACTTGGTGGGCGAGCCGCTGACACCATATTGGCTGAAGCCACGGCCCTGGTGAGGCATCGCTGAGCAGCTGTAGGAGATGGACTTCCCACAGAAGTTGCAGCTCACAAACACCTGCCAAGAGCAAACACAAAGGTCGGTTGATAAGGAAAGATAAACATGAAGGTAAAACCAACATGCACATGCTTACCAGCTGTCTGGATTTCATTTTAGGGGAGAGTGAGATAAATATTAGATAATACACCAATAATCCTAACATGATTCACTGTGATTATTGGAATGCCAGCAATGCAGTAAGGTACTGCCAAGCCTTGCTTACAGCACCAACTCATAATCACACATAAAAACCTTTCAAATATTAGGTTTTATAAGAAATTCAATGTGGAGTATGTGTCATGCATCGAGCAGATTTCTGCAGTGTAAAAGGAGAAAACAACGTAGGTCACGAACAGCACAACAAGTTTTCCAGCAAGAATTGGAGAGCAGAGCTGTGGGTGTTATAAGCTTGGCTGACATACTCGTCAGATTACTTGGCACAAACTACCTGTGCTGTAAAAAAAAACAATACAGGCATCCTAATTTGGTATGAAGGTAGCAATGTGCAAGAGAGTAAACGAACAAGACAGACCGCTCCGAGTGTGCTGGTGCTGCATCATGTCAGTGCCAGAAGCGTGCCATTTAAAGACAACACACGATACTACGGTTTGATTGAGGAAACATGAAAAATTGCTCATGACAATTTCCAAGAGCCAAAGAAGACGTCATAAAATTCCCTGTTTTTTTTTCAACCAACAGTCCAAATACATCAAATTTGCAACGACATAAAACAGAAAAGAAGAAATCGTTCAAATCTAAGGAGCCAACAAACATTTGACAGCAATAAACTAATAATTTCAGCATTATATTCATTTAAAAAAATCTTCCCTGAACATTCATTACCTGAGCTAATGGCTTGGAGCTGGGGTCCAGCTTGCCTCTATGGATATCAAACTCAGCCCGTTTGTGCCAGAACCGCCAGGCATCGAGCAGGTTGCGGTAGTTTTCAATCCAGCATTGGACTCGGGGGTCTTTCAGCACGTCACCTGGGGAACCCTGTTGGGAGAAATTCCTTATGCAAGGCTTATTTCACATTTTCACTTTGGTGTTGGTTCAGCATTGGCAGACAGTTTCACACTCCCTTCATCCTTCTGGTGAAATGTATAGTCGTGTATATGCACCGTATGTGAGGTGTTTGCATTACTGCCGTTATCTGTGTGGATTCCTTGTATGCTGCAGTGCTTTTTTCAGGAGCAGGTTAGAACAGGAAGATAGCATCAAGCTAAGTTGTTATACAGAACAAAAAGTTACAGACCTGTTTCACCACTTTAATGTCTTTGGTGTCACTTTTTAGAAACAACTGCACGAGAGCAAGCAGCTCCGATGAGTCTCACATTACTAAAGCAGGTGCAAATGTCAGAAATGAAAAGGCATGTTTTAGCATGTGCAAGGCTCGCTCCAAGTGTACGTTCAGACCAACCGTTTTTTTCCCCCCCCTTTTGTTGCCGTCTTGTATTTAGCTCGTTTAGGTCATAGTTTCAGGAAGTAGACCAAGTGAAATATTTTTACATGCTGTAATACATGCATATGGTACATTACTGCAGCATCTCTTTGCACCCGCTGTCTGAAAAACTCTTCTAAATGGCCCAGTCAGCTGGCCCAACAAACTCAGGGCAACGTTGGTTACATCTGTCTGCCCATACTCATAGATCTGAGGTGACAACACACAAGCAGAAGTGGCTCTAGTGACAGAAGAACGGCGCCATTAAGCTGCTCATTCCTTGTTGAAAGAGACATCGAGCTAGCCAGGTGTCATGCAAATGTCTCTGATGGTGTACCTTTAACATGCAGAAGCTGGCAGTCTGGACATCTCCAGTTCGGTCCACGTAGCTCTCCATAAGATCCACGCCATCTTTAGTCAACCCAGTGAGCAAGATGCCCTCCAGGTTGCCCACCTCCTTCATCTCGTTGGTCAGCTTGTCGATGTATCGCGGCAGCTGCGGCAAAATATCCCAGAGAGATGCAGTTTATCGCAACATAAATGGAGCCACGTCATAAACACATCATGCACCTGATCGGTATATTCAGAGCTACAATATGGTGTTTTTAGGACATAATCTGCTTCATTTTGCAGTTACCTGGGCATCGCTGAGAAACATACAGGCAAAGGCTACTCGGTCTCGCACAGCCACACTGCTCTCATACTGAAACAGACACAGAGAATCTCGTCATCCTTTGCCATTTTAGATAGAATTTACAAACATAATTTTGGGGAGAAAGTTTCAGTTTGCCATGTGCTTTTCATATTCAGCTGCAGTCTGTTCTGTGACACAGTTCTTTGACCCCAAATCAACTGTCAAAGCAAGAAACAAAGTTAAAGGGACTAAGCTAAACCTTCTTATCGTGCAGTTTTTATGACTTGTTGCCAGGAAAAGGTCTAAGATAAGATAAATAAAATCAAAAGCATCTAGTGGCCAGGATCTGATGCAAGCGAGGCCGGAAAAAGCAGAAACACACACTGTTCTGGGCACAGGTTCCTCTTTACGTAAGAGTTTTATGATTTTTAGTGCTGATGACGGAAATGTAAAACACATCTCTTCCTGTGCACCTGAGGATTTTCCCTATAAAGACTACTGGAGTATTACCTGCCTATTCATCACTGTGTTAAGAAAAGCGTAAGCATTTTTATGAGGTGGGAACAAAGGGGTTACTGTTAAGTGAGAAGAGAGCGCCACTGAAAACTGTTTTTTTTTTTTTTCCCCCCAGTTCACTGACTAGCTTTAAAAAGTAAACGATATTAGGAGTTCCAATACCAGCACGCCATCATAGGCTCCAGGCTCACTGGTGAGAAAGGCAAACATGATGCAGAGGTAGGGGTTCTTCAGCTGCAGCCTCAGAGAGCTGCACATCTCCCTCCACAGGGAAGACTTTTCGTCGGTGTAGCCTGACAGAGCCATGGCAACCACGTTGAGGTTCAGGTCACCTGCGAAGAAGGAGAGGAATCAGTCAGAGAAGCAGATTTATTTACTTTTTGATCTCTTAACTGTAAGTGCAACGTTCAGACAAAACTGATTAAACAGAACATTCATGTCAATAGGCAGCTGTAGCGATAAGAAATGTTGTTTTGCGTTCCCAGGCTGCTCCCTTTAGAGTATTTTCGTCTACACTCAACATCTCTTAACACTTTTCTCACTCCTCTCTCCTTCTGGAGGCACCGGGTTAGCTAACCTCACAGTTGCAGCTAAACTGGCACCATTTCAAGGAAGCTGATGCTTCATCTGACTGGCCCGATGCTGTGAACGCTCGGCCCATCTGACAGGTCAAACGGCTGCATGCTGTGAAAGCATGATGCAAGCAAATAAAAGTATTCTTCCTATGCATCGAATTTCATGCAATCTCTTGAAACTGTGTGTGGTTGTGTGGCAATGATATTTAAAATACAAGTTGTCGGTCAGCACTGCTTTTGTTTAGTTGCTCAGTGTGATCGAGCTTTGAAAAATAAATTCCAGAAATGACTTTAGAAATGCTGTTGTTCCACTGTCAGTTCAAATTAGATTTAAAACACCATTCAAGCAAAAAAAAAAAAACTGAAGAGTGCCTTCAATTCTTGTCTTTTTCAGAGGCTGTAATTACTTCAAAGGCATTTATTAAGCACATTTACAGGTTTATTTTATTTTGTTTATTTATTTACTACAGGGGTTACTAGAATACGTTCACAAGTTTAATATTTTAAAAAACAATTTTTTCCATACTGTACATTGCTGCAGCACCTCCTTATGCCCTCTCCATGAAATGCTCCGTTTTAGCTCCTCTCTGATTGGTTGCCTGTTTTAAGGACAGCCAGGTGATGCTGGTTACGTAACGTAGCCCCAGACCCCAGAGTAAAGGCAGAGTGACATAGCCTATAGCAGAAGAGGCTTTAACAAGGAAATAATGGGCGACTGCTGGGCAGCTGCTCGTTCTTTGTTTGAGGGTTCGCCAAACTAGCCGCCAGGCAGGCGTTATGCAAATGAGTTACACAGTGACATCGATAAGTAACAGAACAAGAGTCTGGACTTTAAATGAGGTGTTTCAGGCAGGTAGGGAGGAAAAAGGAAAGAGAAAACCCCGAAAAGCACAATATATGCTCTTTATCGTTATGTAATGTCTTTACAGGGTATCAAGGCCTAAAATGATGCAAAACTTAACCAATTCCTCATTCAACTCAAATAACTTAAAGCAGTTGGATGTTGTAAGAAAGACCTTATTTACTTTCTTGCCAAAAGTTGGATAAGAAGCTCAATACCACTCTGATGTCTGGAGCTACAGCCAGCAGGCCGCTAGCTTAGCATAAACACAGGAAGCAAGCAGGAGGGAACAGCTAATGTGGTTCTGTCCCAGTTTCTACACTGTGGTTTTTGTACAGATTGAACAAACTAGATAACACGTGTTCAATGGTGAGGTGGTTTTAGGTGGGTTTTTCCTTTTCTGCACATGCAGGCTAGCTGTCTGATGCTATTTCCAGTCTTTGTTAGCTAAGGTACAATAAGTGTCTCTTGGCTGTAAACCGTCTCCCATCCTCGTATTTACTGGATTGACAAGAAAGACAAAACTAATACTACATCTCAGAATGTCCTCACTGTTTCTTCAATAATAAATAAATGCTGAATTTAAACTTTTAGCAAAATGAAAGAAATAACTTTTGCCGGCTCTGTCTGCAAGAGCAACAACTCTGAAGAAACATACGGCAAATTAGACGAGGGTGGGAAGACGTCACGCTGAACTGATCCACTATCAGTACATGTGTGGGTTTAGGTGTGTGCAGTGGAATCGGTGGGAGTGGGAACAACCGTTTGCTGCGATGGCTCTGTTGACACGCCTTATCTAATGAATCACCCCATCAGTCATGCTCAGGAAACACTCATTAGAACACACAACAGAAAAACGTTTGACCTACATTGGTGGAATTTTTTCTTGGTCAAGACGTGTGTAAACAACAGCGTTCTTTCTCCATTTTTCATTCAACCTTAGTGTGAAAAGCAGCGCGCCGAGCGTTTTAGTGAAAAACATGTTTCCCCTGTTGTCGCATTTTTGAAATTCCGCATGCTTTACCGAGACCTTAATTTCATTTGGTTTGAAGATCTCCGCTTGGTGTCAATACATAATGTCCCGTTAGTTCTCTCTGTGCAAGTTTTTGCTCACAACTGCAAATACGAAAATACCACCCAGTAGGTTCTGTTTAACACAACTGTGCATTAAAGGTTTCTTGTTTTTCATACACTTGTGCAGACTCAGAATCATGAATGTAAAAAAGCCATAATGAATATTGCTGGTTGTCTTCCTACTGAAGCAGCAGGATATTAAAAAGCACAATTACACAGCTGGAGAATGCAGCCAGTTTTACAGTTGGATGTCACCCTGTGTTCTTAGATTGTGGGATTTGCACTATTTCACATATCATTTGCTGATATCCATCCATTATCTATACACCACTTAATCCTCACCAGGGTCATGGGGGGCGGAGCCTATCCCAGCTGACTCAGGGTGAAGGCAGGTTCACCTGGACAGGTAACCAGTCTATCACAGGGCTACACTTAGAGACAGACAACCAAGCACACTCACATTCACACCTACGGACAATTTACAATCACCAATTAACCTCAGCATGTTTGTGGACTGTGGGAGGAAGCCGGAGAACCCGGAGAGAACCCATGCTGCACGGGGAGAACATGGAGACTCCACGCAGAAAGATCCCGGGTGTCCTCACCGAGACGCAAACTGGCGACCTACTTGCTGCCAGGCAACGGTGCTAACCACCGAGCCACCTTGCAGCCCAATTTGCTGATATCTTAACACCAAAAGATTAACTGATTAAATAACTATATGAAGCTTAACCAACTACAAAAATAATGGCTCGCTGCAGCCCTAAATGCATACATTTAAATTTGCTTTTACATGTGTCATAATGTGTCTGATTCTTCCCGCCTCGGCCGCAGCGCTCACCCTTCTCAGCAGTAGCTCCCTTGTTGAGGATTTGAATTGCCCGGCGGATGTCCAGGTTGAAGAGAGCGACGGCAGCCGCCCGTTCCCACTCCTGTTCCTGTTCCAGCGATCGCAGGAAGGTCTCCACGTCGATATCAGGACCCCGGCTGATCCAACCGCAGAGCCGCAGCGCAAGGCATCGCTCCTCGCTGTGGTACCGCGGCACATCCGTCTGGCGGTCCGAGCCGGTCCAGCACCTGCGGCTCTCAGTGGTGCCTTCAGACAGAAAGTCCAATAAGCCAGTTATTAATGTGTAATGATTCATGTCGTAAAGATGCTTGAAAACACTTTTACAAAAGTTTGTTGCTTATTTCCTAAATCAAGCTTTATATCACTTTAATTTTAAACACAGCATCAGTGTGTCACCTTCTTACCTGAACTGGTCTTGACAATGTTCTTGATACCAGAGTAGACCACAGACTGCTTGTTGCCCTGCAGCTTCAGCTCCATGTCCTCCGCACACTGCTTCATATGTGATACTTACATAGGAATTGTAACAGATATTGGATTTTGAACAACATAATAAAAGGAACGTACAAAACTCCAGCATGTCGGCATAAGTCAGCTTTAAACTTGACCAGAGAAACGTAGACATGTTTGCTACTGATTAGGCCGTACGACAGAAAGCCAACTTCAAAACAGCATCTTAAAACGAAGCCGTCTACTTTTAACAACATTTTTTTTTTACCCTAATATATTTCTATGTCACAAACCTTTGGAAGATAAATCTATTTTTATGCAGAAAAACTGAATGCTGCATAAGCAATGTGAGCGATCAACCACTGTTCTCAGGGACTGGTGGCCTTGATAATAATCTGGTTTATGGCATTTTGATTAGCTGTATTGGAATATTTCAAAGGATTGTAGTGTCAATATCTATCATATACGAAGCCTTTAGAGAAGTAGGTCAACCATCGTAGAGCTGCAATGATGAATTATTTGATTTAAACACAAGCAACTGCAAACTGTCTGACTAAATTATCTCTATATAAACTAATATTGAAAGGTCTTGACCTGAGGTGATTTATATCTATATAGCTGTTACATACTTTTCTTAATTTAACATTTTAATAACTACATTTTTTTGGAAACATTTATTGATAATACCCTAATTTGGAGTCTATCTATCTATCTATCTATCTATTTCTGGAGTCTATCCCAGCTGAGACCCCTGAGTTAGACTGTTAAATCTGTTTATTATTCTTCCCTATTGGAAAGCACTTTGGGCCTATAATTTTATTTTATTTTAACTTTGCTATAAAAATACCAGTGAATTTACTTCTCTTGACTAATACATTACTACCCCAATATGCAGGTATTTACTTCACTTCATCCTCGTTAAGGATATAGAACAGATCACACCATAAAGACTTGAGCTGGGGATCATTCCCTCCTGCCAGCAGGTGATTCCTCCACACCTGGACGGTGTCGTGACCATACCTGGACTGAGCCCTTTGTCTCATCTTGGTGGCGATGTCTTTCTCAATCATGCTCTCGATGCCTTCGGCCGAATCCTCAACACAGTCATACAGATGCCGACCGCAGGCCCACATGAGTGAGGTAGTGGAACTCCAGGCCAGCGAGATGCGTTCAAACACGGTGAAGTCAGTCATGACACGGTTGGCTGCCGACACCACCACCATGCGGTTCTGAGAGGACGGGTGCCAGGCAAAGCTGCCGATTTGGCTTTCGCAGGGCTGCACGCTGCGTTCGATGATGGTGGGCTCCGTCTCATCGCCGATGGGCGTCGGAGTGTGCTGCATATCGTACAGGCGGATAATGTTGCTGTCACGCGTCAGTGTTGCCAGCAGGCCAGTCCGAGTTGGACACCACGCCACCTGAGAATGAGGAAAAAAAGACATCACTTCAATAACTGTGTCAAGGTTTTTCTACAGAATCTCAATTCAAACAAGAAAGATTCTCCAGTAAAGTGCTGGAAGCTTTTGCCATTTCAGCCAAACATGGTGCGCCTCCTACTTCACCTCCTTAAGGATAAACAGCATCTTACCTTAGTGAGTGGTTTGGGCTGCTCTGTGAGGGTTAGCACAGGCTTCTCAAACTTCCTCAGATCCCAAATGGCCACCTGACCCTCAAAGAAGGAAGCCACGCGGTCATGGAAGTGCGGGTCGACAGTCACCCCCTGGATGGCCTTAGTGTTGACAAACGTCTTCTGGCTCGTGTTTCTCAGGTCAAATATCGCAAGGTTCCTATGCATACCAGCCAACAGCAGCTTTGGGTCACGGAGCAGCCAGCAGAGGGACAGACATGCATCATTCTGGCCTAACTCATACAAAGGTTTGGTCACTACTGTGCTCGAGTCCAAATCCACGGATGGGAGACGAATCTTCTCAGCAGCTACACTGGTCTCTGGGGCAAACTTACTGCTGATGTCCCATATAAGCACAGAGAAGTCTGCCCTATGCTTGTCCAATCCAGCAGCTAGTAGGTTGCTGTCCACAGGGTTCCAGGCTAAAGTGTTGCATTGACGGGCATGTTTGGGCACAAACTCTTTCCCCACCAGCTCCTTACATGTGGAGTTGTGGCTCTGGCCCAAGCTGGTGAGAACAACTCTGCCGTTTGCTTGGCCCACAGCGAGTAAACACTCAGGCTCATGCTTTGGGTACCAGGCCACACATTTCATATACGGGGTGTCAGAGTTAATGGCTAGCAAAGTAGCAGCAGTTTCCTCAGAGAGTGGGAGGGTGCCAGCTTTCGTTTCTGCGCTGCCCACAGGTCCAATACGGTACAGTCCCAGTTCAGAGTCACAGATGACGTAGCGGTCCGGGTGGTGGGGAGACCACAGGATGTCCGGCTTTGAGCCACTCATGATTCAAAAGCAGCTAGAAGGGCTTTAAAGGAGTCTGCCTTCCACAACCTAGAAAACGACAGATTAAGGATGAATAACATGCAAAAACAAACAAACAAACAAAAACATCATGGCGACTACTTTTGATAGATGCAACATCAGTCACAATTTTTGGCAATATATATATATATATTTTTTTTTTAAGTGCATTTCCTTTGCATTAAAAATGGAAAAAGTGATGCAATCTTTACTGCAGTCTGCTGCCAAACCAGCAAGTTCACTTATGCTTGAAGAATATGATCTGCAGGCCAGGGCATCTCTGTAGCACCACAGAGCCTAAGTTAGTATATTTTGCATTTCAATGATATTTTGATTATTTTTTCAGCCCTATGACAGACAGTAGGACTGTAGCATCGGTGATTCACACTTCACAGTCAAAGGAAGATTGTTTAATAAAACAGAATTGAATAGTTTCACGTAAATGCATTAGATACAAACCGCCACCGTCACAGTTTGATTGCATGAACAAACTCCATGTGTGCTCTTAAACTGTCTGTCACAGTACTTGATAATGGTACCGGTCCCTCAATCTCCTAAGGCACACTACTCCACAGCTGCCTGGGCCTCATGTCACCCTTATCTGCACCCGCAGACCAACCCTGGTGGAGGCTGGTCTAAAAAAAAAAAAAGGTCTAAAAAGCCCCACAACCCTGAGTTCATTACCACCTCAGCCTAAGCTTTTTGGCCGTAACTCTTTTTGCTTTGCAGCCGCTAATGACTGGAACACCTCACAAAACACTCTCAAACTTGCAACTCTGACTCCGTTCACCACCTTCAAGCTTAAAATCCAACAGATTGCAGTTGACTCCTACTGATCACACCGGATTATACTTACACACTCATATATATACACACACACACACACACACTTTCTTACACCTCATGCACATCTTTTCTCACTCACATGCATATGCCTCCATGCTTCTTACTTGTTTACTTTTGTTCTATGTTGTGTTTATGTGTCTATTTGTGTCTGTAATTCACATGTGTATTTGTTCCTGCTGGCGCCTCTTGGCCAGGTCATGTTTGCAAATGAGAACTGGTTGAACATGTTTACCTGGTAAAATAAAGGTCAAATAAATAAATTAAAAAACCGATACAGTCCTGGAGGCCTGCTGAGAGCTGACAGACTTTACTTTGGGGTCTCAGTCCGGTGACTCCCATCCAGGCCAACCAGGTGGAACTTTAACCTGAGCACAGTGCAGCAGCATAATCACCAGGTTTTGACTGCTTTAAAAAAATTTTTTTTTTTTAAAGTGTATCCTTTATTCTTATTGATTTTTTATTTCTGAGTAAATGCAGTTGTTTCATTGCTGCTAAAATATTACCTGCGTGTCTTGACAACTAAAGTAGTTCAATTCCAAGTAAGTTAAACCTTTTTGGTTTAAATTAAAAATATGCCATTAAATATTATCATCAATCATGTACAGTCCTAAAAGACTGTGACAGGAATGAGCACATGGATGAATAGTAGTGACACCACAGAGATAGTACACATTTCCTCCTACTGCAGTGGATGCAGGCTGGACAACACACAGCACTAAGAAACCTCATTAATGACTGGAAGTGCTGTAACCGTGTAAACAGCTGATCTGTTCATGCAAATCTGAGCGTTACTACAAAGCTTAAAAGTTAGCAACCTGGTGCGAACTAGCCAGCTAGAAGCATATCTAGATACAGTAAAAACAAAAACAGGTAAAGGTAGTAACATATTTAAGAAATTTACCAAATGCCAAAGTGTGACATTAATAAAGCTTCTAAGTTTGTTGACATGCTACTTTCACTAAGCTAATGCTAACAGGGCTAACAGGTGAAGGGCGAGCTAAACCGTAGCTGCTTAGCTTCCGCTAAATCAGCCAGCGGTCGAAAACATTAGCTAACATTTGACATTAATACCGACGAGGTCTCACTTACACACAAACAGTGGGTCTAAACGAGCAGGCGAGTCACGATTTAACACACACATGTCGGGAAGGGACAACTTGGAGCCCCAGAGGATGTTGTGTGTTACACCAAAACATGTCCGTGCAGTTAGACGCGTCAGACGCTTTGGGTTCCGCTTCGCAGCCCCAAGGAGACGGTTCACCAGCAGAGGGTGCAGTTGTCGTGTCGAAAGCAGGTTTTTGTCCAGTTTATAACCGTCAACAGCTGCAAATACCAAAAACTTTATTTCCATGGTGACAGCAAAGGTATGCTTCTGTGAGACTTGAACGTTTCTGGAACTACTATGATAAAGAAATGATCTGTTTTCCTGTTGTCATATGTTATTAAACATAATCCTTCACAACGCAAGATGCATTTATGGCATTCAAAACTGTATTATATGATTTCAGTCGATCCTTTAAAGCTGCTTCGACCAGTCAAAAGAACTGGGTTGATTATAAACTTAGGCATAGAGCAGGTAAAATAATGCAGAGATGAGGATAACTACAAGCAAGAAGCTGTAGATGTATACTGGGCGATATGACATGCATGTCTTTTGAATATTTAGTTGATTCGACCTGTAAAATAGGAATTAATATCTGTGCTGTACACGGGAATCATCCTACTACAGCAGCTCATCTGGTTTTCACATTAGTGGGCGAGGATGGAAAAGTAGAATCTCATTTGGGACTTTTACGCACAACATCCAAGCCATCTCCACTCGCAACAACCCAAAACACTAGTAGTAAAACGAAAATTTAAAAAAGCTGTGTAAGCCCCCAACGTGTGTAAAAGGTGGCACAAGTGGTCTGGAATAAGAAACACTGGACTCCAGAGCAGGAAAACATCGTTTATTCTTACAAAGCGCAAAGGATGTTTCATTTCATGTTGATGTGGATTTATTGTTTGTGCAACAGTGGGAAGTTTTAAGAATTGTAAATAGGTTGCTCTGATATTACAGTGATATGACTGCAGGATTCCAGGATTAGTCTGTGAACAGAAGCGTCAGGAAGATCCCTGAATTCGCTCTGAAGTGGAGCAGCGCGTAAATGTTGGAGCGGCCCCAGAGCCCCCGGCTACACATCAGCCCATCTCATGGTCCTCACTTGATCTCAGTCTGGGGCTTTATAGGGACCCGAATCCGCGGCGAAATGCCTCCCAAAGAGCCACAGCTGACTGGACCTCGAGCACCGGCCGCAGCTAAATGAGACTGGAGGTAAAAAAGGCACCTTTCCCTTGGATTCCAGACGTTTTTGCATGTATGTACTCTTCATTTATGTGGCTGTGGTGTCACGTTACAGTCTGAATGACAACTTTAATGTGAGTGCTGCAGCTTGGACCACGTCAGTGATGGGGAAAAGTTAGTTTTTAAACTGCACATGAAATAAGTTTTATTTCATGTTATTTAAAGGCTGCAATATTTAAAACCTGTTTAGACAAATTAGCATTTGCACAGATTGTTTTGGCTTTCCGTGCATTTACATCTTCAGTATGGATGCAGGAACAGTATCATCTGAGCAAATTAGGTGTCATTATCATTACTGCCAATACTGTGAAACTGCACTTGGGTGTGGTTAGCAGGGTACGTGATACTAACACATAAAACAGGGGAATCTTATGACACTGAGAGAATTTGTCATGCTTTGCACATACTGTAGGTTAAAGCGCTTCCTTGCTCTTCTTGTAACAAGCTCTCTATCTGCTGTCAGCTGCGAGGATGGAAATGTTGCTGAAGGGAAACCTGAGCAGAGGACTGGCGCTCTGCTTTCTGCTGCTGGCTCTTGTGCATGACACCACAGGCCAAAGAAGAAAGACAGGACGCAGGAATAACTACAGGCTGCATGATGATGGAGGAAATGGTAATTTTTTTTATATGAGGTCTCCACATGTTGAAGGTGAATGTTAGTCACTGGATTCTGTGGGCGGAACAGACTTCAGGAAAGGGTGAAATGCTCAACTGTTTAGTCAGACAACAACAAGATAAAATTCAGGCCACCAGTGATTCGCATCACGAAAAATATGCCTAAGAAGCGCTTGCATGAGTCATGCTAAACCTGTGTTTTTCGTAGGTGTTTTTAATATGTATTTTGCATTTAGTGCTGCTTTTTATTCAAGTGATAGAACTGAGAAATTCAGCAGGTCACGGTGGGTTCATCGTCAGTTTTTCTTTACCTTAAATTTGTCAGGAAAAAAAAGAAACTGAGAACAAGCGTGAAAAATATTAAATCAGCAAGACATTGAGAAAATGAGAAGCATTCATTTCATAAAATACAATTCATAGGATGCATAAACTGTTTGAAGGTTAAAAACTGTCTAACCGAAGAAATTTTAATTAAGATTTGATGCGTGTCATTCCCTTGGACAGTACCACATTGTTTCATCCTATTTGTAGCTGTGTTTTTGCCATCATGCCTTTGTATGTTTGTAATTCTAACCAACTAGATGTATCAGCACACATTGAGACTAATGCTGATACACTAGTGAACAAACTCAGGTAGGTCTCACCTGGACGAGTCAATTTTTAGAGTCAGACTGTCCTGGGATGGTTTGAAGGCCAGTTCACAGTGGAGCTGCAATGATTAATGGTTTCGTCATTTATCCAAAAAAAAAGTCAAATTCCTCAAATCCAAGCTTCCATCCACCCATCATCCCTACACCTTAATCCTCACTCAGGTCATGGGGGGCGGAGTCTATCCCAGCTGACTCAGGGTGAAGGCAGGTTCACCTGGACAGGTAACCAGTCTATCACAGGGCTACACTAAGCGACAGACAACCAAGCACACTCACATTCACACCTATGGACAATTTACAATCACCAATCAACCTCAGCATGTTTCTGGACTGTGGGAAGAAGCCGGAGAACCTGGAGAGAACCCACGCTGCACAGGGAGAACATGGAGACTCCACGCAGGAAGATCCCGGGTGTCCTCACCGGGACGCCAACCAGCGACCTTGTAGCTGCGAGGCGACGGTGCTAACCAAATCCAAGCAACAGCGAGCAACAGTGGCAATGGAGAAGAAGAAGTCCATGTCAACTATGATGGAGCCTGTGGAGGACAAATCTGAGAAGTGTGCTCGAAAAGTTTCTGATGATCAAGATAAAAAAAGAAACTAGCCATTGGGAGGAAGGATTTCAGTCTAAAAGAGAATTGATAGCGAGGTATACGTCATAACGACACATTGACAGTGTTTGTGTGATTACTGTCACTGATAAAAGGGGGAAGACAAAAGTTCCACACTGCAGGTTTAACTTCCAGTTACATCAACTGATGATGTTATCACATACTGCTAACAGTGAGCTACCATGCACGCTGTTGGTCCACTACTTGAGAGCAACTTCATGTCTCGCTGAAGAGCACTTTGACATGTGAACAGGAGGTACCAGGAATTAAACCACCAATCCTAAAATTAGTATTGTTATCTCTCAAAGCCATGGCCTCTAAAATTCTCAATAGATATTTCTAGATTTACCAGAGTCTAAATGTCCTTCTCCCACAGGTCTGACATGTTCACTGGAGGTGGCCTTCATCCTGGACAGCTCTGAGAGTGCAAAAATATCCCTATTTGAGAGGCAGAAGGCCTTTGTGTTGAGCTTCAGCACCCGGCTTTCCATGCTGCAGGTAGCCGGCTGGACACTGAAGGTGCGAATGGCTGCACTTCAATACAGCAGCTCCGTGTCCATCGAGCACAGATTCTCAGCGTGGAAAGACCTGGATTCATTCCACAGTCGAGTCAGCACAATGAACTACATCGGGCACGGCACCTACACCACCTATGCCATCACCAACGCCTCGCAGCTGCTGGTGCAGGAGACGCCGGTGGACAGCGTCAGGGTTGCTGTACTGATGACGGACGGAGTCGATCATCCCCGTAACCCAGATGTGATAGCGGCTGCTGCAGAGGCCAAAGGTCACAGCATAAAGTTCTTCGCCGTCGGGTTGTCGGATATCGCCCAGCAGAGTCAGAATAACGCCAAGCTCCGCGCCATCGCCAGCACGCCTGCTCAGCAGTTTGTCCAAAGTCTTCTTGACTCTCAGCTGGAGGAGAAGATGCTTAAAGAGATGGTGAGTGTTGGCTTCCAGTGACATGATGCCTGTGCTGACAATAGAAACATCTTAAAGTGCATCATTGCATCACAGCTACACCAGTTGATTTTGTGCTATGAGGGACAAGTCCTGGGCTTGAAAATAATGGTCATGTTTAATAAAGCAGCTATGTGTGGGATATGAAGAAAAAGGACCGGTCATAAACGCACATGTTGGAGGTTGCTGACTTTATTGGCTCATTTTGTTTCCTCCTGTCATATTTCTACTCTCTGTGGGCTCATGTTTCACTGCAAGACAAAGTCCAGCACCTCTTTGGAAACTTTGGCTCAACCTTGGCTAGAATTAGAGAGAACTCCCAAATCTATTTTGTCCAATATACCACAGTGATATCATATAATATGTCATGTAATTGCATAAAACATAACTTAGTGAAATTAGGGCGATTTTTAAAAGATAACACGCCTTTCAAACCCGCTGACAGGTTTTGGGGTTTAGGTTAACGATCCTAACACTGCTATTTCATCCTAACTGTTGCCAAGAACAGATTCATAACAAATTGAGGTTAGCTATGCCACTGACACCTAGAACTTCATTTAAACTGACTAAGCCATCTGACGTCGCTCACATTCTCCATCTTGTTTGGTTGGAAGTGTGAAAAATTTTTGACATCTGCTGCTGCTGTGTCTGTCTGGTTGAGATTGTGCCTATTCATGCTGCTCCACATGGTGTCTCCAGTGTGTTTGTGTTGTTCCTGCACACTCTGTCCTCACAGCGGGTTCAAGTCTTAAGTCACCGAGTTGTGTCTGCATGGCGGTGCTTTCCCGCCTGCTTTGCATTTTCCACACCACACAGAAATGTCACATATCTGCAGGGGGTCGGGGTCTGTCTGTCTGACAGACTGGCATGGCTTGTTCTGCTTTCCAGACATGTGTGATATTATTCATTCACATTTGGCAGAAAAGATGGGCAGATGAGAGAGGAAGATATCCAGTGGTTCCATCAAATACAGAGCTGAATTACTTCCCTTCTTTGCTCAGTTGGTCTGCAAATCCTCAGGTGCCCTCAGCGCCTGATTTGGTCTGATATAATTTAAATAATCATACATTTATTAAAAATTTGCACAATGAAAGCACAACATCAACAATGATAGATTCTCTACCCCTTTCCTTGTTGCCTTTGTCTCATGAAAATGTAGTTTTAACCACTCAGTTGTTACACTTTATATTCTGCAAAGTTGTCTTTTATCAGATTGCTTCCATTTTTCATGCGTCAAGTGATCAAAACTAAAAAAAAAAAAAAAACCTGCCAAGTCATGTTATTTCATTACAGAAGAGCTGTAAGGCTGCAAACAACATTTATTTTCGCAATCATATGTAGTGTTTAAATATTATTATTCCCTGGGGAGGTTAATCTGGTCATAAACGTGGATGGATTACTGCACAGGCCTACAGCGCAGACCCAAAGAGTCAGGGGACAGCACCAAGCAGCTCCAAAGAACAGCAAAACAACTCAAAACCCACGACAACGAGCAACAGAATGGCGACAAAGAGATTACCTTGGAGGTAGGAGTCAAGTACTGCTCAAAAACACAGCCCAGTGAGCTTCAAAACTGATGATTGCAGAACCTACGAGTGACGTAACAGAGGGTTCGTCCATCTTTATATACAGTCAGTGAAAGAGACACATAAGGTTCTAACATAGACACAAAACCACCACAAATACAGTCGTGACATGATACTCCGACCCTTAAAAATCCGAAAGCATACCGACAGCCTTGGATTCTGACTCCAACATGACATTTAATGTCACCAATCAGGATGACGGCGTATTATCTGACTGAACAATCCCACAGATTGGCTACGTTCACACTGCAGGACTTGATGCTCAATGAGGATTTCTTTGTGACTTCCTTCACGTTTCCACTTCAATGCGACTTGTATGTGATCTGCTGTGTGAACTTCATACGACCCAAAAGTGTCCCGCATGCGCAGAAGAGCACACGACGACGTCACACGCAGCGAGCATGCTCAGTGTTTATGGAAGTAAACATGGATGGTAACGGTGGAGCGTATCTGCCACTCCCCCGCCGCCACCGATGGAGGAAACAGAAGTGTGAGCGCTAACTAAACTAGCATCAGCAGCCAAGTACTGCCTGTGTGTTCTGGACACTTCCACCCCGTCAGAGCGCTGCCCCGGGGTGGAAGTGTCCCCCACCGCACCGAATATTCAGATATTCATCATTAATTGGGCCTGAATATCCAGAGAGCAGAAAGTTCTACTGGGACCAGCCCTACTAGTTATTATAACAACTATGAACAATAATGAACAACTAATGAGTCTTCCAGCATCAAGCCCTCCTTGTATCTGGACCTCCGTCTTGACAATCCGACAGCCTTGATATCCGACATAAAAGAAGGTTTTACATTTAGTGTCGGATTATCGAGTCACGACTGTACTCAGAACGCATCAGCTTCATTTGCAGTTGTTCTCGTTCAGTCCGGTTGTTTTGGGGATTTTAACAAGTGTGTGTACAAGGATCCAATATCTCACCGATGGTCATGAGCAAATAATGAACTGATCTTTCCTGTTCGTAAATGAAACTGAACTGACATTCACATTTTTCTGTCATGTTTTGCCTCCAGGGTGCAGTCGCATTTGAAGGGGTGAGTTTTTTCTTCTTTGCTTCTCTAGTTAACTGGTGTAAATGGTCGCACTGACATTTTATTTTTCTCTCTGTTAGTGTCCACAAGCCCAAGTGTGCTTGTGTGAAAGAGGAGAGAGAGGCCCTCCAGGAAGTCCTGTGAGTTCTCAGAAACAAAACACTGTCATCGTCATAATGGAGGAGTTTCATATGAAGACATTAGTTTTCTGCTGTATGGGATAATCATTCTGTTTGGGCGGCTCTGTATTTCTTCATCTTTGTGCCTGTATTATTTTCAGGGTAGAAAAGGAGACCCAGGCTTCAGAGGGTCACCTGGCTCAAAAGGAGCAAGGGTAAGTCATAAAACAAGGTCTTTCTGAAATGTTTTAGTGTGCAGCTAATTGTAAATCGGCCTCTTTTGAAAGGGGGAGCCTGGCTTGAACGGTCGACCTGGAGGTGACGGTCCAGAGGTAAAAATGTTTCCCGTTTTTTTGGCCCGACTACCAAGTAACATGCTGCCTAGTAGATGAAACACTGATTTCTAAACTTTTACAGGGCCGTCCAGGTTATAAGGGCAACAAGGTGAGTGACTCTGTGCTATTTCAGTTCAGCTTTATTCTCGTTAAAGAACTCCACAGATCTAATTATGTGTTTGGTCTCACAGGGAGAGAGAGGAGACTGTGGCACTCCTGGAGAAAAGGGCGACGCTGTAAGTTCATTATTTGCTGAGGTATTTAAACAAATGCCACAGGCTTTGTCCTCATAATTAAGTTAAGTGTCGCCTTGCAGGGACCTGAGGGACCTCCAGGATCACGAGGACCAAAAGGAGAACAGGTAGAGTGGCCTGCTGTCGGAGGTGAACAGTGACAATTATGAATCTTGGTTTGATCAGTTTAAAAACCTCTAGTAGATGTTTTGTAGTTCTATCCTGATGTGATTTTAGTTTCTTCATGCTTACTGCCGAATGAATTGCTAGTAGCTGTAACAAAAATTGAAGGCTAAAAAAAGTAAGAAAAAAGACCTGAACTTCAAACTTAAGTTTTCATTTACCATGTGGAATGATTTAACATCTACTTGATTAACTGGGTCTCCACTAATATTCATGGTTCCCAGTGGATGGATCCTATATACGGACTTGGTGTTCCTCTGACTTTCTACTGCCACAGTGAGATTCACTTTTGTAGTTTTGAGTGAATTATCTCAACAACTGTTTGCTGGATTCTCATGATTGTCTGATAACTTTCAGAAACCTTTTGAATTTCATCCACCGCCATCATCAGGTCAAAATTGCAGTCTGTCACATGCTTCTCTTGTTGTTTAGCTTGTAGCTCTGATTCTCCAGTTCCACGCTGCTACTTTTAGATGGTATGGTGCTTATATTTTATATAAATATGATGGTGGTTTGCTGCTGTTGGTTGATATTCAGACTCTGATATCAGCACCAACTAGTATACGATGTGTAGATTTTATGACGAAACTTTAGGACAAACACTGTCACGAATGTATTCTTGTGATTGAAATAACTAAACATTAAACTATTCTGGTCCTTTCTGTTGCTTGGCTACAGGCTTTTAAAATGCCTTGTTGTAATTATTAATTTACACGTCAATGCAGCAAGTGCTTATATTTGAGCTAACGTAGCTGTGGTTAGCTTAGCCTAGCTCACTAAATAGTCGACATACATCCGACTATATAGATTAGAAATTTTTAATTGTGTCTTTTTATCAGGAATACTTAAAATGCGGCTGTAACGAGGCTCATTCCATTTCATACCAACATATACCACCCTAGATCATCGTTTACTCGTGTCACAATATGTTGTTTCCCAGTAGGGACACCACCACTAAGGCTAACACCTGCTGCATCCATAAACAGTCATGAAAAAGCTTTACCATCAACTGCAACAGAAATTAACAGAACAGCTTCTTTATTTCAAGCGCGTTTTTGTGCACTAAGGTAGAAATAAAAATGTCATAAAGCTAGGTAAGTGGCATTGAATTAGAGCAGCCATTCAATATTAAGCAGCTCCTGTGTTGGAAAGAGGTACGCCTATGTTCTGATAAACCACACCATCTGAGAGCAGTGCTGTACAATTAGAATATACCTCTATACTGGGAGTAGCATGCCATCCAAGAGCGGCACTGTAGAACCAATATGCCACTAAACCAGGACTGGCATACCATCAGCCACTTTTATCTCGGCGCTGCTGGAAGACTATTAGTCGGGTTTAAACTATTACCAAATATTAACTGTGATAAACATTACTTTATTGTTAGATGTATTAAATCAAATTAATATTTGACATATACATGATATTTTATCGTCAGAATTTAACTTCTTTTTCCTGAACCTCTCGTCCCTCACGCCGCCGAACATACAGTCCACCGCCTGCCCGTCATATTGCTACACAGAGATCACACTACGTCGACATCAGACAGTCCGTTCTCTCTCCAATATGAAAAATGGAAGTGGAATTTGTCTTTTATTCAACTCTGCACTAATGGAATGTGAATATTGGATTATGGGTAATCCTGATACCAATGTGGCTATCCAAAGCTGTGAATCCAGGCTTGCAGGATATTATTCTTTTGCAGGAACAGACTTTGTGTGGTGGGATTAGTGCAGGGACCTGGCCGCCCAGCACCACTCTTCCTCCTCTGTGCTACTGGCACAGTGTCCCCGCAACCATGTTTTTTTGAGGGCTAGGCCTGAGAATCGAATGGAATGAAAGACACGAGCGTTGATGTTAATCCTGGTGTATTTTTCATTTAGTGGGGGTGGGTTGGTTTTGACCCAGCAGATCGGTCATACAGCACGGGCGCTTCAGTTTTACTTCATAAATGATTGTTAAGTGCTGCAGGGCTCAACGTTTTTGTCAGAGAAACAAAAAGTAATTCACAAATTGTTACGGAGGATTTTTAAAACATTTGTTTTTAAATTATGTGTTGCACTGAGGGCTTGTGTATTTGGTTTGCAGGGTGCGACAGGACCACCAGGAGACATGGGACCTGAGGGCCCAGCAGGATCTAAAGTAAGTTCCTCAGAGAGCTTAAGAAGCACTGTGATGGACATTGACTGTCATGTCCACTCTGCTAGGTTTCAGCAGCGCGCTAGTTGGTTTGGTTGGATTGTACGTCAATGCAAGCACTACAGAATCTGAAAAATGAAGCTAACGCCAAAGTTTCAAAATCTGCAGTTCCTTGAACAGCCACTTGAGGCTGGCTCCAGGAGCAGGGATAGGGATAGACTTCAGCCCCCCGCGACCCAAGTGGGGATTAAGCGGTGTATAGACAATGGATGGATTGTGTTTATGAGAAAAAGGTGTAAAAATATAAGAATGAAATTATAAGTCAGACTTATAAGGCTGTTAACACCAGAAGCACCTGACTCTCTCTTAAGTCCAAAATTGCCATTTTATGTCCCATTTCTTTAATTTGTACACAAACAGAAATGTAAATATTATAATTTGTAGTTTCAGAGACAATTACTTTTTTATGTTTTTAAGTTTTCTTTAGAAACATATTTCTATCATAAATGTTGTCAGTAAAATCCTGATTATTTGATCGACCCAAATCATTGTTAGTGAACATCATTTCAAGCTTTGGGGTCATTTTTCCTCAGAATAGTCGCACGGCGTCCTTCATCTGCAGCATTAACCACATGGAGCGCTCCCTGGACGCTTCCCTACACAGCGTCTGTATTGTCACATATCAGCTTTGGCAACAACAAAAAACGGCCCCAGAAAAACGACCTTTAAAATGTGTGCCCAAGGCTAATAAGATGCTGATGCCTCCATCACCATACAGCTGTTCTGCAGCTTTTTAACAAAGACGTCTTTATCCAGAGGAAATCACAAGTGATTTACAACACATTCGCCAAAATGTCCAGACATTAATCTAGATTGGGCTTTACAGAAAGAAAGACGTTCTTCATCCCTTAAAAGCCATAAAAGATTGAATAAAATTACAGAGTCTGTGGTTTGACTGAATTAAAGTTTTTTTGTTGTATTCTCTACCAGATATTACTACAGTTATGTAGTATTAGTGTAGTGAGGAGAAATTATGTTTAAAAAGTCAGATGGTGGTTTATAAATGACTTACTGCACGAGAGGGACAGCTGTACGTTTCTGGAAGGGATTTATCGTTTCATTTAACATGTTGCTGATCTGTTTGCAGCGTTGTGTTGCTACCACATCACCCACAAACCTCTGAACTAGTTTACTTGTCACAGGGAGACAGAGGGCCCAACGGTGCACCTGGACCGCCAGGAGACATCGGTATTGGATTCCCAGGAGCCAAGGTGACGCGTTTACATGAACTCTACTGTAAAAACCTCCTCCATAGTCATACAGTGCAGCCTTTCTCCCAAATCCATGCTTAAACTCATATGAATAAAACCCAATGAAGGAGTTATGCTTGACTTTGGGCCTCTAATGGACACATTTTAGGAGTTGCAGAACATTTTTGAGACCATTCTTGTTAAATAGGTTGGTTTCTCCAATAGAGGATAAATTGTTGTTCAGTCTTAATGATAGAATAAATCCTATCACTGACTGATGAATTACTGGAAGGTGTTTAAAGTTGCTGTCTGCTTACAGGGTGAAAAAGGGATTCAGGGAAGACCAGGTCCCACAGGTCCTGTTGGAATAGGAGAACCAGGACTGTTAGTGAGTACAAAGATAAAAGATGTGATTGCGTTAAAATCTCATATAAGGTTGACTTTTAGTTACGTATTATGAGTGGCAGGATCTTGGAAGACATGAATACACTCATACGACCAACAGCACTGATGGAGTATATAGAAAGCTACACCAGACTGATGTCTCGTTCTCAGCGAATTAAAACTTTTCAAATCCATTTCAACCCCGGCTGCCACCTGTTGCACCACTGATTCTGCCACATCGTCTTACAGCCCTCTCCTCCATCTCGTAGTCGGCTGTCTGCTATTTAATGTTTTCCTAAAGCCTTCACACATGCAGGTTTTCGTTGTGCTTGTTGCAGGGACCACCGGGACCACCTGGAGCACAAGGAAACCCTGGACCTCCTGGAGAAGGGTTTGCAGGACCGAAGGTGAGCAACATCCGTGTTCATGCAACACCTTAAAACTGCAGTTTAAGAAAGTGCGCTACTGTTATTATTACTGTCCTTATACAGTTAAATCAGCTTATGGTTAATAAATAGTAGACAGTGTTTGTACTTTTATGTAAAAATGCAAATTTTACACATAACACATAAGAGTAGTACTAAAATCACATATCAGATCCAAACCGCCACCGACCTGTTCTCTGCATCTTTTCTGTGATGGACAAAAACGTGACATTTGTACGTTTGACTGCTGCAGGTGAAAAGCAAAACAATCTGTTTCATTAAAATGTATACGATTAAATCTAAAGAACTGCTTCGAGAACAGCAACGTCAGATTCATCATCTTTGTTTTAGGGTGATCGGGGGTACGACGGTCCGAGGGGCAACCGTGGGCTTCCTGGCATCGGGGTCAAAGGTGACAAGGTGAGCAAACCCTTCAGATGTTTACTCAACCTTTACTGACACTGCAACATTATCTGTGTTTTCAGTTTTCATCCACGGATGTTCAATCATTGCATTTCTATTATCTTTCATCAGGGCAATCGTGGACCGCCAGGAATCCCAGGTCCAGTTGGAGCTCCTGGTTTAGGACTTCAAGGAGAAAAGGCAATAATTGCACAAATGCTCTGTCTGTTGGAAGGAGTGGCATTCTAACCGCATACACACAAATAAACCTGATTTAGACTATTTTGTGGACATGCACAGGGACAGCTGAGGATGTGAGGAAATTGCAATAATTTAAGGCTAGTGTTTATAGTTTCCTAAATTTCGTCCCTCCCATGTGTGCATGATGGATGTCTGCATGCAGGACAAAGTTTGAGTGGCTAAACAGTGATTCCAGATTGACTCTAGGTGTGCAGGTGACTGACTTTCTGCGTCTTTGTGTCCCTGCGATGGACTGGCAGCCTGAAATGTATGAAGTCATCCACAAAGTTAACCAGAAGTCCATCGCAAGTTTGCCACAAATCTAATTTACATTTGAAAATATGACATTGCTGCAAATTTGCGACGGCATCGTCAAAGGTTTGCCAGAAAGGTAAAGTTTCTGTAAAGGGCCACGTCGTGATGTTTACATCTGTGAGCCTGAAGTGAATGTTTTTCTCCTGGAAAATCCGATCTAAATGTATTTGAATGTCAGAAAAATTGCATTACTGTCAGACTGCTGACGCTGACTGATGTTTATGGTAGAAACTCACGGCTCAAACCGAAGACCTTAATCCTATAACACTGTAACTCTGACTTCCTGTCAGCGAGATCAGGTTAGAAAAGAAAGACCATAAAATAAAGTTACCAGCATCTCCCACCTGCTCCCTTTGCCTTGGTTTGATTTGTTGATTTATTCTTCACTTAATCTTCTTTCTCGCAGGGTGATCAGGGCCCAGTTGGACCCGCAGGACCCAGAGGAATTCCAGGTGTAGGGATTCAAGGACCCAAGGTAGGACAGAGGAGGGAGCTCCGTTAGCTGAACCATATTTGTCTCTTAAACACAAACTAACTGTGACTGGCAGTCAGTTGAGTCTCTGTCTAACTGCGGCAAAATTTTAGAATATTTAATCAGACAAATGTGACGGTGAGATGCGGCGGATTTGTTAATCAGGTGCCTCTGAGTTTGAATCAATCACCGGGTTCAGAAGAAGCTGCTGCTGATGGACGATTTATCATCAGAGACACATTTAGTTCAGGTTAATTGAAGGTTTGCTTCTTAGATTAGATTTTCCGGCACTTCTATTTATGTTCTGTGCTCAAATTCAGATTTTTCAATTTATATTTGAGTATATAATTTGTATTTTCAAATTAAAATAGATTTCAGTGTCTTTCCCCAGTTTGAGTCGATCTCCCCACTATCCAGTAATACTCACCAGAACACTCGACATAAGACGCTGCAGTTCTTTGTTAAAATTGTTCAACAAAATTAGTCAAATAAAAAATCGTTTGGAAACTTGCAATAACTGTTTTTTTTTGTTGTTACTTCACAAATAGATAAAATTATGTGAAGGCTGTTACTTGATGTTTATTCTATACAATAATAATAAATTGGCCTGTGGCTTTAGTCTATGAGTAAGGGGTCTGTGAAGGTTCTCAGTCATCCAGGTCACAGTTGTTCTCATAGTTTAATCCTAGCAACTGGACCTGCTTGAGTTCCTCATCAAAGAGGCTTCATCAGCTCTGACTGACTAGTTGGGAGTTCCACATACTGATATCCTGAAGGAGACATTAACACCTGAGTTTCAATGTTAGCAACAAACCCCCAATTGAAACCGAAACTCAGGTGTTAATGGCTCTTTAAGGATATCAGTATGTGGAACTCCCAACTAGTCAGTCAGAACTGATGAAGCCTCTTGGATGAGACGTGGAACGTCTTCAAGGAACTCAAGCAGGTCCAAGTGGTATAAGGTAGTTGATTTGTGCTTTTTAAAAGATTTACACTTATAGATGTGGAGATCTGTCTTCTCTGCCTATGTGAAAGTATTTTTATTTTCTTTTTTATGGGAATTGTTAAACGTGGAATAAATGCAAGCTGTCCCATTTAACTTTGTTTTCAACAAACAGATCACAGAAATTCTTAAATTCATGTTTTACTCGCTCCTTGTTATCTGTCAGTTACTACATTAGCTCCACAATATAAAAACACCCTGAACGCCTCACCGACTGTGTGAATGTTACCTTCAGGGGAATCAGGGCCTCCCAGGTGAGATTGGACTGCCAGGTGAGAGAGGTGTGGGAGAACCAGGACCCAAAGTAAGTCCTTTATGCACTGCGGCACTGCTCACCTATCACACTAAAGTATATCTGGCTTTAAAGGTCCCATATTGTGCCCTTTTTTTCCTGCAAATTTATCAAAGTCTCCCCACAGGGTGTCTTTTTAGTTTTTTAACTCAAAATACTGCAAAGATGGTTCACTTCACATTGACTGCATAACCCTTGTTCTATAAGCTGCTGCCTTCCCTTCAGTGATTTCTGCACACCAGGGAATAATCACTGGTTTATGTCGTTCTCTGTGTTCCCCCTCTGATGCTTTTATGTGGCATGTTTCTCTCTCAGGGTGACCCCGGGGCCGAGGGGCTGCCAGGCATACCGGGTCAGCCAGGAGACGACGGAGCCCCGGGACCAAAGGTAGCATCACCTAAACCAGTTTCCTCTTTGTATATTTCCTACCAGCCGGTGTGTCCTCTCTCACCTGTACTGATTTTTTTCCAAATGACGACAGGGTGACGTTGGGCTACAGGGGCCCAGGGGACCTGACGGGGCTCCTGGTAAAGGTGTCCCAGGAGAGAAGGTAGCAGTTTATACAGAGTGCATGGAAAAATATGGATGATTATTGTGCTTTATGTGAGTTACAAGAGCCCATCGTCTTCTGATTATGTCCCAAAGAGTGATTATCTAAAAGTCACATTTGATTCAGAGGATTGTTCAGAGGACACTTTTGTGTAATGTTTTTCAGGGAGACAGAGGGGACAGGGGCTCTAGAGGGCAGCCAGGTGCAGTCGGTCCTGTGGGGCCGATGGGGCCGAAGGTATGGACACGCACAGAGGAAGCATTTTATGTAAAAATGTCAGAGTAATTTTACACAGATGTTCCACAGCTTTAAACCTAAAATGATGTTGCTGCTCTCCAGCGAAAAATGTGTCTGTTTTACATTGTGGTGCAGAAAAAAAATAAGATACAGGTTGGAAAATGCAGGAATTTGCTTTTAAGAATTACCTTATTGGGCTGCAAGGTGTCTCAGTGGTTAGCATCGTCGCCTCGCAGCTAGAAGGTCGCCGGTTCGCGTCCCAATGAGGACACCCGGGATCTTTCTGCGTGGAGTCTCCATGTTCTCCCCGTGCAGCGTGGGTTCTCTCCGGGTTCTCCGGCTTCCTCCCACAGTCCAGAAACATGCTGAGGTTAATTGGTGATTGTAAATTGTCCGTAGGTGTGAATGTGAGTGTGCTTGGTTGTCTGTCTCTAAGTGTAGCCCTGTGATAGACTGGTTACCTGTCCAGGTGAACCTGCCTTCACCCTGAGTCAGCTGGGATAGACTCCAGCCCACCATGACCCTGGTGAGGATTAGGCGGTGTATAGATGATGGATGGATGAAATGAACTTATTTTCCTTTGCCCAGAGCTGACCTGTCTGCAAACCAGTGAGAGGAGGAAGAGAAACAATTAAGGATATCGTCTTTATTGATCAACCGTCCACGTATTTTAGTCGTTTTGCCTGTAAAGTGTTAGCAAACTGTGTAGAATTTGATATTACAAGTTCCCCACAACAAATGTGATGCTTTAAAATGTACATTAAATCTCACTAATGGGCCAAAACTCAATGACACTCATTTTACAAAGATAAGGGAGAAAAACATGAAAATATCTAAAGAAAGTGTAACTGGTGAAAAAAACTAAAAACAAAAATTAAAATGTAAAACTGCCTAAACAAAGCAATAAATATGAAAACATCTACTTCTTATTTTCTGGTGGTGACTAATCAGTTAGTCAGTTTAAAACCTAAGATAGTTTTTACAATCAAACTCCAAATGTCTGAATCCCACCTTGTTATCTTGTGTCATGCAAGTCTGATGAGTTCTTTTACTCCCAGGGGGAACCAGGAAGTGTGGGGCCACCAGGGTTAACTGGACCCCCAGGCCGGGGTATACCTGGTGCTAAGGTTGGTCCACGTCTGCTCGGCTAAAGTTGCCCTAACATTCGCCAGCAGCAATTGATCTACTTGTGATTTTTGTCAGGGGGAATCGGGTCTACGAGGTCCAGCTGGAGCTGTGGGAGAGCCGGGAAATGGTTTGATTGGACCCAAGGTGAGTTCAGTTCAAGTTTGTTCTTTATCGATCCTCCCCAGTAAATAAGCACAAGTATCTGTGGTTTGTAGGGCGACAGAGGGCCACCGGGGCCTGCTGGGCCACCCGGGCTGAAAGGCGACGGTTTCCCCGGCGCTCCGGTGAGTATAAAGTACATCACAGCCTCTGTTCTCACTTCACAGTTACTCCGAACCTCACTCAGCTCCACTTTTACAAACTGTGTCTCAGGGACTCCCGGGGCCTCCTGGCCTGTTAGGAGAGGTCGGACCAGAGGGCGTGGGATTACCGGGACCAAAGGTACAACTTCATTCAATGAGATGGCAGTATTGTTTCCTTTACTTCCCCAGGGATTCTGTTCACAGTAGGATTACTTCAAGAGATTGTAATCCAAGTTTTTTTTTTCCACAACTTGCTGTTTCTTGTCAGATAAAGAAAAATTGCTGTAATTTGATCCATCTCCAGACATCAACTGATCCATAGCTTGCATGCTGTGGTGGCTGTTGCTTCATATACTTCTGTGTTTCATCAAAAAGTTTAGAGGTTTTCTTTTTTTAAATTATTATTATTTTTGTAGTCTTTGTCTAGTTATTGGCTCGGTGGTTAGCATCGTCGCCTCATAGCTAGAAGGTCGCCGGTTCACGTCCCGGTGAGGACACCCGGGATCTTTCTGCGTGGAGTCTCCATGTTCTCCCCGTGCAGCGTGGGTTCTCTCCGGGTTCTCCGGCTTCCTCCCACAGTCCACAAACATGCTGAGGTTAATTGGTGATTGTAAATTGTCCGTAGGTGTGAATGTGAGTGTGCTTGGTTGTCTGTCTCTAAGTGTAGCCCTGTGATAGACTGGTTACCTGTCCAGGTGAACCTGCCTTCATCCTGAGTCAGCTGGGATAGACTCCAGCCCCCCATGAAGGATGAAGGTGTAGAGATGATGGATGGATGTTTAGTTAATAATTTTGGTTTCACTTTCAGGGAGACAGAGGCCTGCCTGGACCTACTGGACCTGCCGGGCCACCAGGAATCGGTCTCATTGGTTCAAAGGTATTCAGACAATCTTTTTTGTCTTATTTCTGAAAGCTTTAAATATATTGCTTGTTAATGCTTTGAAATTCACATTTCTTTCTGCAGGGTTCAGTCGGCCAAATAGGACCTCCTGGTCCACAGGGGTTACCCGGGGAAGGAATACAAGGACAGAAGGTACCGCTGTCACCTGCTGTCTACGTTTATTCAGTCTGAGCAGCAGCTGCATGATGTACACTATTCATGAATATCTATCTCAACCTCATCTCACCAATAAGTAATTATTGTGATTGGAGAACAGCGCCCTAAACAGACTGAATCACAGCCCTGAAGACGAACGTGCTCACACTGTAAAAATAGAAATTTAAAACAAAAATGGCAAAGATGTGGCAGCAAATGTGCCAGAAAAAATACGTTAAACATGATGGAATAAAGTCATGTTTAAGACCTGCGAACGCGGTAAAAAATATTATCAATTATATGTAAAATAAGGATATTTTACTTGATTTAAATACAGTTAAACACCTTTTTGATGTGGATAATATTTACAGTTTTGACCTTTTTTTTTTCATCATTAGCACTTTTTAGGAAAAAACAAGTAAATTGTTCAAAAAATTAGAGGTAAGGGCGCCGCTACAGATCACCTGGTTGAGCAGGTACAGCGGCTATAGTCCCCAATGTGGAGGTCGTGAGTTCGAATCCCGCTCATGGCCCTTTGCCGCAGGTTCTTCTCCCCCACTTTGCTGTCTCTCTCTCTGCTGCTGCACTATCAAATAATGGCCAGAAAAAATTAGAGGTTAAAAAAAAAAGTGTTTTTTTTAACAGCTTAGAATGACCTTTAAATTTTAAAACGTGATCATACTACTTTACATATTTGTTTTTTTTCTTTTTCGTGGCTGAAACGTGTTTTTGATGTTTTTGTTGCTGCTGCTGTGCTACATAACACAGCACGTTGTTTACACAGTGATGAACTCTAACGAAAGATTTGTTGGTTTGTCCTGCTGAAAATAACGTTTTACTGATTTAATTATATTAGTTACGTCTTGTTTTGTAATTCTTCTGTAACTCGAACTGTCTGCAGGGGGAGCCTGGATTTCAGGGGATCCCCGGCCCCAGAGGTCCTCCAGGACAAGGTCTGCAGGGAGACAAGGTAACGTTGTGTATGCTAAATGAACTGGAGGATAATTTCAATATTTAACAAGCCCTGGCAAACATGACATCAGTAAACTTGTCCTTAATCAGCCGGAATGATGCTAAAGCAATAAGAAGTGCTGAAGATGTGGCGCCAGGGCAGATCACAATGTGGTGTTTGATGGAAGTTGTATGAATATGTGCAACAGCAGGATGCTCCTTGTCATCACTTTTTGTCACACAGGCTGAAGAAACAACTGTCTTTCCTCCTGCAGGGCGACCGAGGCTTCAGAGGGGAGAAAGGCAAGAAGGGAGACCGAGGGGAGGCCGGAGAGCCGGGGACCGTCGGACCTCTGGTGCTGGGTTTTTGTTGAAATCATTGTCTTTTTTCTTCACTTGACTGCAAAATGCTTCGATGAGTAGCAGTAAATTATGTCTTTCTAAATAATGACCTCTTTCAAATGACAGGGCAGGGTGGGACAGAAGGGAGAGCCCGGACTCACAGTAAGTATGAAGAGATGCTCACTGAACTAAACCAGTTAACAAAAAAGTCATTTCAACCCATCACATGTAAACTGATGTACATTTTCTATAAATCTTTCCTCACATAAATCATTTAACTACCTTTTACTTGGTACTTTTTCTCTCCCTCGATGCCCCCAAGTGTGAGAATCACACTAGGAACTAACTGCCTTTCTTAATTTTATGTAATTTTAACTCCGAACATCTTTACATTTAAAACTAGATATCTTTAACTTTTGCGCTCTTTCCACAGAGGGATGAAATCATCAAAATAGTGAGATCCATATGCAGTAAGTTGATGCTGATGAAGTCACATTTGAATCTTTGTTTGCATTAAATGAACATACGAGCTCTCTACATTCCCCGGTTGTGTCTCCTCAGGCTGTGGGGTGACGTGCCGCCAAACGCCCCTGGAGCTCGTCTTCGTGATCGACAGCTCAGAGAGCGTCGGCCCTGAAAACTTCAACGTGATCAAAGACTTTGTGAACGCGCTGATCGACCGCGCCTCGGTCAGCAGGGACACCACGCGGGTCGGCGTGGTCCTCTACAGCCACATCAACATAGTGGTGGTCAGCCTCGGGCAGGAAGCCACCCGCGATGAGATCAAGTCCTCTGTGCGCTCCATGGTCTACCTGGGCGAGGGCACGTTCACGGGCAGCGCCATCCAGCAGGCCAACCACGTGTTCAAGGCGGCGCGGGCAGGCGTGAGGAAGGTGGCCATCATCATCACCGACGGTCAGGCTGACAAGAGGGACTCGGTGAGTCTGGAGAGCGCAGTGACGGAGGCTCAGGGGAGCAACATCGAGACGTTTGTGATCGGGGTGGTGAACGAGAGCGACCCCCTGTACGAAGAGTTCAAGAAGGAGCTCAGCTTCATGGCCTCTGACTCTGACAGCGACCACGTCTACCTGATCGATGACTTCAAATCCCTTCCAGGTGACAGTTTCATTGTGTAGTGATATCTATGCAGAGAGCACTTTATACTGTGGGAAGATGGTGCGGTGTGTGAATCACGCAAAGTACTGGAAACCTGATTTATCGAAAATCTACAGAGATGGAATCAAACCAACCACACTGTACTATAAGATCCTATACTATGCTATGCAATGCTATGCTATGCTATGCTATGCTGTACTATACTGAACCACACTGTACTGCACAGTATCGCACTGTACTAAACTATACTATGCAATACTATGCTACACTACACTACACTATGCTATGCTATAATATATAGTCACATTTGTGTATAATCACTATCGTGGTTTTCTGGTTTTGCAGCTCTGGAGAAAAAACTGCTGAGTCATATTTGTGAAGACGGAAACAGACGTTTGTTCAGTTCCGTCCCGAGCTCCAGACTCCCTCCAGGAATCCCAGAGGTCTCCGGCAACGTTCGGGAACCGTCGTACAGGACGGACACGGACACGCCGACCTTCACCGGAGACTTCAGGAGAGTTCAGATGGTGGTGAGGACAACAACCCAGCGCTGTTTCAACCTCCTTCTGTTAGCTTACAATAACCAGACAAGACTAAGTAAATAAACACAGACATTCATGGTGAGCAGATGAAACATCCCAATGACTTTAGGAATCAACTGACCTTCCTCTAGCGCCACCAGCAGGTCAAAGTTTATATTTATCAAGTGAAATATGTTGATATTTACTTGATCAGCTGATACAAAACTTCGTAAAAGTCTCAGTCACTATTTAAATCACGACTGAATCGGATAAATCTGTTATAGGAGCTTAAACTACAACATGAAAACTTTTAGTTACCAGTAAAAGTTAAGTACCAGTAAAGGACTTAAGTTTGTAATCAGGAAAATGTATTCAAATGATGAAACTACTTGTGACAATAACAAAGAAATCAATTAACCATCAATCAATCCATCAACAGCAAAAGAGTTACTTGTCTAATTAATAATTTCAGTTGTTTATCAAGCAAAAATTAATGAAATTTCACAAGATATGGAGAAAATTTCCTGTTTTTCTTTGTCATATATAGGTAGAAACTAAACATTTTGGAATATTTTGACTTTTGGTCGAAGAAAACTAGACATCTGAAGACGCCAGCTGGGGCAAGCATTTTTAGAAATGTCATTAACCAAGGAATTCATTGATTATTCCAAATAATCACTGGAAGATCCATCCATCATCTCTACACCTTAATCCTCATTAGGGTTGCTGGAGCCTATCCCAGCTGACTCAGAGTGAAGGCAAATGAAATGAAATGTTGTGAAGCTGAAAACAACATAAAAACTCTCAAGCACCTCAAGTTTGTACTTCAGCACAGTACTCGAGTAAATGTAACTGAGACTGACAGACATTCATAACAAACTGGAATTACTTTGGAAATACTTCAACTGCTCTAAACTTTAATTTGGTCTAAATAATTAAACCAAAGCCTGTTCATGTCACCACAGAGGGCATTTTAAATAGCTCTTTCATAGCCAGTAAATACTTTTTTGCAGTGTTTGACTTTATTCAGCATATGTCCACCTACACTAGAGGAAAGATTAACACCAACCTTCCCTCCACCGTTGCAGCCCGGTGCTCCAGCGTCTCACCCCGACAGGGAACCGGTCCCTCCGCTCAAACCCAAGACGGACGACAGGACCGCCTCAGAAACTCAGAGGTTTCCGTTCTTCGACAGGGAGCCCTTCAGGCCGGTGACAGAGTTCCTCCCACAGCTCGACACCAACAACCCCACACATCGCACGGTGCTGACCGGAGCCATGGGACCGGCTGCTCCCACTCTGAAGGCCCCACCTGAGAAGAAGACGCCGCCGCCGCCGCCGTCTCCACCGCCTCCTCCCTCTGACGCCTACGCATCAGGTAACTGCTCAGAGTCTGGAGGAGGAAGAAATGCTGGTTTAAACTGAATAAAATGAAAATAAGATAAAAATATCGAAATTTAATATAGAAGAAAGTCAATAAAATGTACAGAGAGATACAGAAATGTGTAAATGAACAGAATGTGCTTAGATTGAAGCATTAAAGAGTCTTATTGCTGTCGGGAGGAAAGACCTCCTGTGACGTTCCTTGGAGCAGAAGGTCGTATCAGTCTGTTGCTGAAGCTGCTCCTCAGATTGTCCACAGCTTTATGGAGGAGGTGCGAGGTGTTAGGGTTGATGTCCATGATGACCTGCAGTTTGGTCAGCGCCCTCTGCTCCACCACCTCCTCCAGGGCGACCAACTGGCAGCCAACAACAGAACTGTTGGTTGTACTGAGTTGAAATTTGGGGCACATTTGTGTTCATCAGAGGATGAATCCTGATGACCTTTGTGAGCCTCAGACCTCCATCGTGTGGTGCCACCATGACGATGACATTGGTGTGTTTCTGGTGAAATATCTTGGTTTTCGTTTATGTCCAAGAACAACCAGTGGTTTTCCAGTCATCCTTTGCTGTACTTCGCACTTGATGCAAATGTATAAATACGAGCAGAGTGAGCGTCCTCTGTGGTTTGCTTGCACGGCGGTAGACTCCTGCTTTTGTTAACTCTGACACTCGTTGTGTTTTCTCGCCTCCAGCAGAGCGCTGCAGACAGATCCTGGATCCAGGACCGTGTCGGGAGTACGTGGTGAAGTGGTACTACGACGCCACAGCCAACGGCTGCGCTCAGTTCTGGTTCGGAGGCTGTTTAGGAAACGACAACCAGTTTGAGACTGAGAAGAGCTGCAGGGAAACCTGCGTCAAGGTCTAACCTGCACCTGCCCGTATGGAAATCAAGCTCAGAAAACATTTTGCTCTTTCCTCACACGTGACTTTGCCAAACAGTTCACTTCAGTGCCGTAGTGCTTCTCTTGTAGCTGCCTTGACAAGGATAGGGAGACGTCTTAAACCAAATCACCCTGAAGTGGAGTTTTAGTTTTTAAATTATAGCAAGTTAGGCATCATGAAATGTTGTTTCTGTTGGCCAGGGGAATTTGTTTTGTGCCTGAACCAAGCTAATGGAGAGAAAACAGCTCATCTGATGCTACTTCTGAGCAGTTCTGTTGAATAAAAAATAATAAGCTCCGACTCTGTAACCACTAACGTTTCTATTACAACAGTAACCGTTTTGTACTCTCAGATGCAATGATGTATTTTTTTACTATGAAAGGTCCAGTGTGCAGGATTCAGAGGACTCTTAGCAGAAATACAACAATAATCATTATGTTTGAATCATGCTGTATTGTCTAAAAACAAGAATAGTTGTGTGTTACCTTGGTGCTTTTCCACAGAGTCCACCATGTTGCGCTGCCATGTTCCTACAGTAGCCTGGAAGGGACAAACCAAACTCTACAGAGGGTCTTTTAGGGTTTTACTGGCCACCGTAGAGTCTCTTTCATTCTCAGAACAGAAGGATGAGTTGAGTGGTATTCAGCCAGCGGTGGAAGAAGTATTCAGGTCCTTTATTTAAGTAAAAATACCAACACAGAAAAAAAAAAATCCTACTTATGTCACTGTGCAAATCAGCAAAATGTGTTTAAAGTATGAAAGTAAAGGTGCTGGTTTAGTCCCACTGACTGATATGTTGTTATATCTGACATTAGATTATAAATATTGAAGCTTCAGTGTGTCAGCAGCAGGTTACGGTTTAGCTGCTGCAGGTTTGAATGACTTTACATCCAGTTTTATATCCAGGAACAGCAGACGAGTCTGACGGCTGGACGCATAACTAATGGGACAGAAGAGGAGAAAAAAAATAAAATCTGTTCAGTTTTTTAGTTTTACTGTAATATTTAGTTCTTTTTTTTTTTTTTTTTGGTGCGATATTAGATCATTTAAACATTTATGGAAATGAAACCATGTGAGAAACTTAACAGAGAAAATCTATTTAGTAGAGCTGTTAACAACAGACATCTGAAATGGGACCCAGACTACACACCACTGGTTTAATCTTTAGCCTATATGTTGGATTTTAAAAGCTTATTAAATGATTAATTGTGTAAAATCTCCATTCTAAAACGAATGCAGTAGAAGGTACATTACTTGTCTCTGAAATGTGGTGGAGCAGAAGTATGACATAGCATAAAATGTAAAGTAAAAGTACCTCAACATTGTACTCGAGTAGATGCACAGCTTGCATGCAGCTGGTTGCATTCTGCAGCTTCAACACTAGATGCCACTAAGTTCTACACACTGGGCCTTTAATGCTTGTGTTTTTTTTAATACCATGTAATGTCCTTAAATAAAAAACTAAGAAAATAAACGGATGCTTCTTAATGACATGCTTTGGAGGTAAGTGCCCTTATGGTAGGTCACTAAATAGATGTAACGGAGGCAGTTTTTCACACAAATAAAAATAATGCTGGCTGTGTTTTGGCAACGGACCTGAAAATAAAATATCTAGCCGAGGACATAATTTCAGTGCTTTAACAGAGGAAAGCTTTGCAATAACAGTTTAAACTTCAGATAGTGTTGCACACCTGCAGTCTGCACATGCTCGCTGAACTAACGATAAATAACAAAGTGAGAAGCAGCTGCTCTGCTGCTGAAGTTAAGAGGATTCGCCTCCAAAAAGAAGCACAAAAGGAAGATGACTCACCAAGAAACACTTGCTTCAACCCAAAGTTTCAAACTGGACATGATCACATGTAATTATGGAGGACAGGCCGCTCTCAGAACAATGAACCTTCTGCTCTAGACACAAAGGAACCGTATGGAGAGCCCGTTCAGCTGTCAGGATTCTTCTTGTTGACTTCAGGGTAACATCTTGAGAAAAATGCAAACGGTCGGTGGCGCCGGGTGAGAGTGACCGGTGATATTTTTGCACCAAATCAAATCAAGTTTTATTGTCATTTTGCTGTACATACAACAGCAGTACAGGCAGGATGAGAGATCATTTCTCCAGCATCCAGTAACTTAAAGCAATTTAAATAAACAAGTGTTTGCATATCTGGATCAGCAGTTCAGCATTCTGACAGCTCGTGCTGATCATTCTGGAGGTTCTTCCTCTAACGCTCCGGAAACGTTTGGCTGATGGCAGCAGTTCAGACAGTTGATGGAGAGGGTGTGACAATGTTCAGAGTCCTGCTCCTCCAGCGGTTCTGGAGAAGCTGTTGGACAGAGGCGAGGGAAACTCTGATGACTCTCTCAGCTCCTCGAACTATCCTCTGCAGGGAGCATTAACATCAGAGAGGAATAAATAAAGGTTTAAAAAAAAGCAGTGAGAAAATACAAATTTAATCTTTGATTGTACATTCAGTAAAACATCCATTCATTTGTTCAGATCCGCGTTCTGAGTGCCGTCACTTGTAGCAGACGAGAAAAGAGGACATGATGATGTAACCCGGCTTCTGAGCTGGATTAGGGTCCCGACCGCCGAACAGGCCGAAGTATACGATGGTGTTGGATTCAGAGCCGCTCATGTCCAGCTGGAAGACCACAGAGACGGCATTAGTACAACAACTTTAACTAATGAAGTCATGAATGTTGTTGTTTCACTGCTGACATTTTGTCCCAGTGAGACAGACCGGACAAAAAACACAGAACGGGAAACTCGTTTTTATTAATGTCGACCGATAAAGTGGTTTCAGAGCTGATATGATTATTAGTAGTCAAGGAGACTGATGACCAATATGTAGAAGTGACATTTATCAAAATCTTGCTGTCACATGTAGAAGAACACAAACTCCAACACAAAACCTAAACGAAATGTCTTATTTATGTTTTACAAGAGAAAGAAGCGATTGGCTGTTAATCAGGATGAGTAACCCGGTGAGAACCAAAACAGCACATTTAAACACGAAATATGTATTAAAATAACATAAAAAAAAACACAAAAAATAAACAAAAACCCACAATTATTACAATAAAAAAGAAAATGCAGAGTCTGATAATCGGTTGACTCCTAATCCTACGACGACACGCCAAAATGTCTGCTGTTAAAAAGGTCTTTACAGACACAGTACAGGTGAAACACAAACGCTTGTTACTCAAGTGGCTGCAATGTGCAGAAGTGATCTGAGCTCGAGCAGAAACCAGTCAGGACGGCGATAAAGAGCCTCTGGTGGCTCTGAGGCTTTTACAGCAGAAGTCTAACGACATCTGAAGCTGGCTCAGGACAAACACTACAGTTTCACAAAACATTATAATTATAATATATAGTACCTAAACAGACATACGCAGCGCTCTGTGAAGCTGCAGTGACATAAATTCTGCACTCACATGGAGACGCCAGCATTTGTAAATTAAATCCAAAGTACAGCTGAATAGAAAGTCATTAAAGGTGCAGCTGTTTGATCATAAAACATGGTGCCAGAGAATTACATTTTCAACCAGAAGATGGCGCTCTGTGGTAAGTTCAGGAATCACACAGGTTATTATGATCAGTCCTGAGGGGAAACTAAATATCTGAAACTAATTTTTATAGCAGCTCGATGGTTGTCGTTAGAAATCTGAAGCCCACGGTGGTGCAACAGTTCAAACACTCCGATATGTTCTGCTCACTGCTCAGGACAAAATGAAAGAAGCAGGGACTGCACGGAGAGAACATGGAGACAGAAAGATCCCAGGTGTCCCCACCGGGGCACGAACCGGCGACCTTCGAGCTGCGAGGCGACGGTGCTAACCACCGAGCCACCTGGCAGCCCATGACAAATATTAATTTAATCAATTAGTATTTGTAAAAAACGTCACCCTGTGCAGCTACAGGACAGTGAACGCGCTGAATGTTAACTGATGTATTTCTGACCTGCTTGGTGATGTCCATCCTCCAGGGGTTCACCTGTAGGCCGTCACACCAGCCTCCTCGTCCGTACAGCCACGTGCCGTGTTCGTTTGGTACGGCGCCCTCTTTGACCCGCATCGCACAGCCCAGAGCTGTTCCTGTTGGTCCCAATAGATAAATATATATATATACTGTCAAAATGAGAAATATTAGCGCGATGCTGATAAACTGGTCCCTGCATCAGTTACTTCAGGGCTGGACAAGTCCCAGTAACTGTCTGAAAAGTCTCCAGTTGATCCAAAGTACTGACAGGAACCAGTGAGAGCGATCATATATCTAAAGGTTTTTTTTTTTTTTTTTATAGTTTTTCTTCATTGGCTTCCTGTAAAATCCAGAATCTAATTTAAAATCCTTCTCCTAACATCCAAAACCCTTAATGACCATCTTTGTATTGAGAGTTCTTCCTCCTTGCTAGTACTTGCTCATTGTTTATTGTGTTATTGTGTTATTTTCTCTCTATAATATCATATTGTACAGTCTTGATCTATAGAAAGTGTCCTGAGATGCTGTGATTTGGCTTTATATCAAAAAAAAAAAAAAGAATTTAACTGACTTTAGCTGAATATGATGGTTAAATAAATGATAACGACAACAAATTAAACTTTAACCAGCGGCTCAACATCCGGCTGATTAAGAGAAAATGAAATTGACAACAACTTCACAATTTACATAATTTTACAAGTCATGCTATTTTTTTTTTGTTGATTTTAGGGATTCCTTAATAAATTCTGTTCTCTCTTTTCTTCGTAAACTGAATTTCTGAAAACTGTGACGACACAAGACACTAGAAAAGGTCGACCTGAGCTCTGTGAACGTGTAAAAGACATTTTTCATTATTTTCTGAATTTAACAGAACAAAAACTTTATTGAAAAAAAATTATGCGAAGACAAAAGAACAGCAGGTGAGAGGATCTAATCTTAAATATCCACAAGTTTGTTGATGACATTTTTGTCTGTTTTATTTACAGACATGTTGGCCTTTGGCTCATTCAGTCAGTTTTCAAACAAGAAATACAATTTTTGTTTAAAAAAAACAAAAACAAAACAAAACTTGTAAATGTTGGGTTTTTAAGTTGCTTCTTGACTTCAGAAACTTTCTGCTCTCAAATCTATTTAGCAGCTGTTCTGTTCTTTAGTTCTGTCTGTTTAAATTTACATTTTTCAATGAACTCAACTTTATCAGACGTCCTTACAGTCAATTCTGGTGATTTAAACATCTAAAGACTTCATGATAACTTCCCAGACTTCACCTGCTGAGGAAGTCCAGTGTAAATGACAGAAAGCGTCATTTCCTCACCTGCGGAATCAAAGATGCGGCTGTTGTTATAAACAGCGTTGATCAGGAAGTGGTGGGAGGTGACGCAGAATTCTCCGCAGCCGTTCTCGTCGCTGCCGTGGCCTGTGATGACGGCGAAGAGCTCCACCTGGAAACAGACCGGCAGCCAATGAGATGCTGAGCATACGGGGCCGTGAGTATCTGCTGATCCTGATCCGATACCTTTTTTGTTGACGTCGGGACGGAGAACTTGATTGGCTGGTACCTCTTGTTGTAGTCTTTGTCGAAGGTTCCCCCGCTGTAGAGTGGCACCACCCTGAAGGGGCGGAGCTTCTCCATGGAGTTGCCTGTGACAGAGAAACCTTTAGAAGTGCAGCTGGAAGCATTGTGGGACAAACAGGTTAAACATCCATCCATTATGTCTACAC
>NW_007579136.1:120740-149832 GCF_000690725.1 Stegastes partitus
TTCTAGCTATGAGGCAACGGTGCTAACCACTGAGCCACCTTGCAGCCCTCCAGGTTAAACAGAAATAATAAAAAATCTATTCCTACATGTTTTGACTGTATATGTATTTACATTCATCATGTGTTACTATTTTAGCAGGAACCTGTAAATTCTCTTACAGGTTTAGTTTCTCACAGTTGCTGACATTAGTTCATATCATCTAAAAGCTGTTCATTCCTTTTATGTCTTGTCAGTTAACTGCTTATGTTGATCCTGTTTGCTTATGTGTTGTACATTTCTATTTTTATATTCTTTATTGTCCATGTTTTAGAGAGTCACTAGAGGGGGAGCTTGACACATCTCACAGTCTGAAAACCTCGGACACGTTTCTGTTACGCTACTCTGGCGACACACAACAGCTTTGACAGGTTTCACTGACTTCTTGTCGCACTGTGATCGTACCATTAGTGTTATCGCCGTTTGTACCCGTCTGATTGCTGACGCTGAATCTCAGGTTGAGGGAGACGACCCAAGGCATCGCCCACGGCACCGTCTTCATGGTGAAGGTGCATTTGTTGCGGTCCAGCAGCGGGATCAGAGGAGACACGTCCGTCAGCCAGCGCCCGATACCTCTGGAAGACAACACAAGCAATCACATCGGACACATGAACTAGAGGAGCAGAAGGACACTCGCAGCTTTTAAATATGAGGCTCATCTGCATGTTTTAGAAAGACACAGAAAAGACGTTTTTAATACAAGCTGGCAACAGGATTGAACGGTTTAAATACAATATGTTGGTGTTCCAAGCAGCGCACTCAGATTTATGGTTTCAGAATAACATCACGCTGTAAAAAACTAAGGAGATGTTGAAATGTTAATCGAATTATTTATTTGCACAATAAAAATCTGTCTATTTAAAGTATTTATTTAAGAGCACAATACAATTGAATTTTATTTGATAAATCCCCCCCATTCTAGACCCGAATGAAAATGTTATTTCCATGTCATCATCTGAGCGACACATGATGACTGCAGGTGAGTTCCACGTCCTCCTCTCACCTGCGGAAGGCGGTGATCCATCGTCCCAGCTCCACGTCGCAGTACGGACTGAGGGCATCGCAGCAGACGAACAGCTGCACCGTGTGATCCCACTGAGCGCAGGACGAGTCCCTCCTGCCGGGACACGACAGCGACGCATCCAGCTCCAGCGTGTCAAAGTCCAGCGAGTCTGCAGACGAACATGAAGCATAAATGGCGATATCGATGAAATGTTTTCCTGACGGTGCGTTAAGGCACAGCCTCATGAGGGAAAGGAGGAGTTTACACCCAAGCTCTAAAACGTCTTCATGTTAAGGTTGTTTTTAGAACCGTTCTGAGCATTCCAATGTAAAGTAATACATCATCAGACCTTAATCTGCTTCCCAGTCCTTTTATTTTTACCAGCCGTTTTGAACACAGTCTGTAAAACCTGCACATTTTACTGCACATTTATGGGACGCTTCATTTTTGTGGTGTGAAGCCAGACCTAACCTAAGCAGCCCAAAGTGTGTTTAAAATGTAAAAATCAATCTTTTCTGTTCCAGCAGCATTATTGTTGGAATTCCTTCCCAGGAATCATGTCAGTAGTCAGAGTGTCTCCCAGATGTTGTCGATGGAGTTACCTAGAGGCAGGTTGACTGTGGCCACCGCTCCTTTTTCCCCCTGCATCTGGACTTTATCAAAAACAGGAACAACTTTGGCAGGACTTTGGAGTTTGGCCTGCAGGTCAGCAGAGAAATCGAACCTGGAGACAGAGTCAAAGTCAGCGATGCTGTGGGTGTCTATTTAATAATCTCAGAGGAAAGATTCCTACAAACAGCTGGAAGCAACAACTGTGACACTGTGTGTGACAGCGTGTTGGATCCTGGTCTCAACTGATCCCATCTCCATGTCAGGGATCAGGATAAGGAATTAATGAAGTTAATGACCGTTAAAGTGTCACTTGTAGGTGGCTATCTGTTTATTGCAGTTCACATTGAAAGTGGCACAGAAAACTGAAAGGCTTCACAGCATCATCAAGCCTCCGTCTGTCCTCTTACCACTGGGCCTGCCAGTTGATGAAGCTGAATGTGGGGTAGAGGAACCAGCCCATCTCAGCCAGCGCCCCCTGTTGGTCAATACCGATGAAGAAGTTTGGGGACGGGGTGGTCTGGAAGGACACGTTCACCTGCTGCCCAAACCTACAAAACAAATTCACACCAGCATGAGATGGTGAAGAATAGATGTCAAACTTTACAAAAGATGGGACAAAACCGAAACTAATTATGGGCTTTAACATGAACTAAAATCCTCAACTAACCAAAAATGACACATTTAAAGTCCCTGTTCTGTTAATGGACTTTCATTAAATCATTTTGTGTGAAGCATCAGATAAAGATTTGACCAAACGTAATAAGAGAGGGGTCAGACAGGCTTCTGAGAATCATCTCTGTGACCTTTTAAAGGAACAAGTAAGCTACATAGAAGGATGTGAAGCATCAACATCAGGAAGCTTTTAATCCTGCAGCTGAGCTCGTCTTACCTGAGCGCCTGAGCGACCGAGGGCTCGTAGTGCACCATGGCAGCCGGGATGCCCAGCGGCGAGGAGCATTCTTCTCCGACACAGTTCATGTCCTGGATTGGGTCACTGAGGAGGGAATAGACGAGGACTCCGGAGGCGTTGGATTTGGCCATGCTCTGAACCTGAAGGACAAACATCCGATAGCAGCTAATCTGTCTGTATTGATATTAGAAACTCGCTCACTAACAAAGAATTGTATTTGAAGGCAAAGATATTTTCTCTCTTGCTGCTCTCCAGAGGGCGACTTGAGATGACTTCCTAAACACGCCTAGAAAACATCTTGGACAGGAAGCCACGAAAGCATCATTAAGAAACACTGAATGGTGCTTTTTGAGAATCTAATTTTGAACTGAAATGTTGAGCTTGGGGCTGCAGGGTGGTTCAGTGGTTAGCACCGTCGCCTCGCAATGAATCTCTTCTCCTACAAAAATTATATATCTATATTTTTTTTTTTGCATGGCCCCTGACTGATTAACTCAGTCATACTTTCATTTCTAAAAATAAATGCAGATCAGAATTTCCACATCTTTTCAAGCTGCTTTCTTCAAAACCTGAAGACATCCAGTCTGAAGGACATCAAGCAGCAAAACTCCACCTGATTGGCATTTTGGCTTGAAATCAATTTTCAAAAATAGCTTCTTGTCCTTTAACAAAACAACTAATTTACCAAAAAAAATGTTTGTCAGACTATAAAACCGAGCAGATTATTCTGATTATTCTTCAAATCTATAAGGGATGTGAGACTGAATTTGCTGAGATTGGGACGTCCCAAAATTGCTTTATGGATCAAACTGGTTTAAAGTCTCCAAAGAGACCCGGATGGATATTATCTTGCTGATTTTAACAAATTAGAAGAAGCGGTCATCACTAAACCGTCATTAACAGACCTTGGTGAAGAAAGAGCAGCTGCCCTCAGACACCCAGGCCACAGCGCCCGCCACTGACGGGGACGGTTCACACCCGTCTCCTGCATCGACCAGCGGGTAGGACTTGGGCCCCCAGCGTGCCGTGAGCCAGTCGTATCTGGCGTCTAGTCTCTTGATAATTACGGGCATGGGCCACCCTGCAGGGAGATGAATGACATTACAAAACGTCCCGGAGAGTTTGTATATTACCGATTAAGCAGTTAACTAATATATTTTTTGCCATCTGCTTTGATTAATCAGTTGAGTAAATAGCAAAACAAAAAAAATAAGCCAAAAGTCACTGATTTCTCCGGTTTAAATTTGGAAACTTTCTGGTTTACAGTGCATCCGGAAAGTATTCACACCGCTTCACTTCTACCACATTTTGTTATGCTACAGCCTTATTCTAAAATGAATTAAATTAATTTTTTCCCCTCAAAATTCTACACAAAATACACCATTGTGACAGCTTGAAAAGAGTTTTTGGGAGATTTTTGCAAATTTATTAAAGTTAGCTTTTTATTTTTAATAAATTTGCAAAAATATCAAAAAAGCTTTTGTCAAGTTGTCATAATGGTGTATTTTGTGTAGAATTTTGAGGGAAAAAAATGAATTTAATTCATTGTAGAATATGGCTGCAACATAACAAAATGTGGTAAAAGTGAAGCGCTGTGAATACTTTCTGGATGCACTGTATTTGCTCATCTATGACAGCAAACTGAATAAATCTGAGTTGTGGACAAAAATAGAAACTTGATTGAATGAGCAACGGAAACGGTCACCAGCTGCAGCCCTGTTACTGATTCCACCCTCACACAGACTTCACAGACAATCATCTAATACGAGGAGCAACAATCAGCTGAGCAATCTGCTGCTCATGAAGAAGACACGTTCTTACCCTGGCAGGTGAACACAGCCTGGGAAAGCCCACAGTTGTGTCCCATGCAGCTCCAGTAGTAAAGCACATTGGGGATCCAGTTGCCCAGAGCGAAGACCGGCACCGGAGAGAAGTGCAGCCTGGACAGAACCTCCTTCTTTCTGCAGAAAAGGATAAATGTGGGTTGTTTTAGACACAAGAGCACAGATGGTTGTAGTTATTTACACAGAGAAAGGCTGATACACATCCTCATATCAACTACATAGACACAGAATAACGTGTCAGAAAATGTCAAAATGTTTAACATGATGCCGAAATAGCTTAGAGATTAATTAAATGCTACACAGACATTTTAGACAAAAAAATGCATCCAATGAAACTTCACTGTCAGTGTGATGCAGCAAGAGACACCTGTTGTTCTTGTTCACCTGAAAGTATGCAATACATGGGGAAGGAAAACATCTGAACACTTGGCTGGGTACATTCCCCTCGTGACTGCACTTCCTCATTTTCAGTTTGGCTCGTCTGTGTTCGGTGCCCCGTACAGTTGTATATTTGCCTCTACTTGTAGATTTTTAGGACTGTTTTCCTTCGACATGCTGGATTATTTTGCAGGTCTTTCTGGAGTATTATTGCTCTTGAAAACTGGGAAGGAAATGATTTGGCCTCTTTTGCTTTAGAATTGTACGTTTCAGTGCTCAAATCCAGTTACAAGAAAATATCCAATAAAGCATACAATAAAACTTTACTGTCTTGGGTTTCACGTGATCTGTTTACTGCTCTTATGCCCAGAACAGCTTCACAAGTTCATACTTCTGCCCTTAATGTGATCTCTCTTGGCAGCAGACCTTTGATTTGTGATGAAATGAGTCCTCTGTTGCTCAGTTAACTTGGAAAGTAACTAAATACTCAAATAGTGTTTGAAGATACGTGTACTTTACTTGAGTATTCACATTTTGAGTTATTCATATATATATATTCATACCCTCCCATTATAGAAGGAAAAAAATCTGCTGTCACTGAAATAAGCTGAAATTGACAAAAGCAACAATAAATAAAAATTTAATGAAAATCACGACGTTGCTTTTGAATTGTGGTTCACCAGAAATATATATAAAACAAAATAAATAAACAAACAAAAAACAAGCAAACAAGCATGATGGGACCTGTAAACTAATATTTAGTTGAACAACCATTTGAGCCAATCACTGCCATCAGGTGTTTCCTGTAACTCTCAGTCAGACCTGTGCACCTGCTGACAGGTATTCTGGTCCACTGCTCATCAGCAAAGGGCTCTCATTGGTCCAGGACAGTTTTTTTTTTTTTTCTTTCTTTTTTTAAATTATTCTTTTCAACCACAATCCAAAAGCAACGTTTTATTTCACTACATTATAATTTAGCAAATTTTTTTATTTATTACTACTTTTTTCAGTTTCTAGTTATTTGAGTGACTGTTGTGTATTTTGCCTTTCCTTTAATGGAAGGGGACGAGTACATCGGACTGTATCTGTCAGGCTGCACCTCCGCCCCACAGCGGCGCCTCCTCCCCGGTCACCTGTGCGCGGCGGCCCGCTGCAGCTGCTCCCGCATCCAGAGCGCATCGCTGACGGCGGAGTCGTCCAGCGACACGAACAGCACCTGGGCGCTGTCCGGCAGAGCGTCCACCAGGCTGCTCAGGGAGGACTCGGAGCTCCACAGACACTCCAGAAAGCCGGACTTGTTGGTGAAGGCGTGGATGACCAGGGGTCCCCTCAGGGCGCCCGGCTGGTACGTGAACTCCCCGTCCAGAGTCGGGACTTTAAAGGCGGGAGCGAGGTCGCCCGGCTCCGGGCCTGCGGAGGGCGGCGGGTTGGACGTTGTTCTGGATCCGAAGCTGAGCGTGTTTTGGTGTGAACCCACCTCATCACTGCCCAGTGCCGTCCGTGTCAGAGCAGCTTCAGTCACGTGATGTGTCACAACAAGCCACAGCAGCGCAGACAGTGAAGGCAGCACCACCATGATTCCGCCGCCAGAGAGGGTCCGTGAACTCACCATGAACAGTCCGGTCCCAGCATCACCACAGCGGACCTGATACCGAATTAAACACCGGGCAGGTGTTTAACTAACGCGGACTGACAGACTTCTTCCTTCCGCCTAATCTTCACATCCACATTTGAGTTGGAGGCGGGCCGAGCTGCTGTCTACGGCGGCCCCGCAGGGACAGAAAGGACGGAAACGCGAAGCCGAAACTGAGACGTCCTTTGGTTTTCAAACTCAGCTGAATCTCAATCCGTTTGAATAAAGCATGTGAAAATATATTGTAGTATTGTTTTTAAAGCGACCATATTTGCTAATAATAATAATAATAATAATAATAATAGTTTTACTAGGAGAATCTGCCCGACTTTATGTTTTTTGTTGTTGTTGTCATAGGATGCAAAGTCTGCTTTTTGCATTTGATGGATCTGTTGCATAAATACACCGAATAAGCCAAAGATGAGCTCTGAGCACATATAAAAACTCAGCACTGACTGTATCACAGCTTAGGCCTGATGCTGCTGTCTTCAGACCCACTGAAATAAGGTTTGACTTCCAATCCAAGATGTTGTTGTTTAATAGCAGCTTTGACATTTCTAATCCAAAAAACCCTACTTAGACTTGACTCTTGACCTGCACTGTGTCATAAACTTTGACTCCAGTGGACGTTAAGCAAGATAATCATCCACAAAGACTGTGACCATGACATTTGAAAAGTCAACCTCAGATTTTTCTGTATTAGTTTGACAACATGAGACAAAACGCTCTTCTTTGCTTTGTGCCATAAAGCCATTCGCTCAAGGAACCCTTTTATTTCATGTTTCTGTTTTTGCCCTCTTGATCAGGCTCTTCCAATACAGACAGAAATTTTGTAGATGCCAGAAATTTCCTCTGGAGCTTCTTTGTGACCTCTGTAGCCCCCGGCTCTGCTTGGAACTTTGAAGTCAAAATGTGGATGGCTAGGGCGCTGCTTTACCTGGTTGAGCTGGTGACCCATGTACAGCGGCCATGGGTTCGAATCCTGCTCATGGTTAGAATCCCATCCTGCAGGGCATGAAGTTAATACACAGGCAGAGTAAAATGCCAACGTGGAGAAATGATGGGGGATAAATGGCTGTATGGTGTCACTCATACCTCAAACTACAGGGATGCACAGTACTCGCTTTTGTCGCGCTTAATAAACACCTGATACACTGAATTAATCAAGGTGTATTTCTATTGAGACTATGAGCTACGTCTGTCAGAAAGGTTGTGCTGATATAAGTCAGCGAGTCAGTAAAATAATCTCCCCAACTGTCAGGACCTGCTGAGTCACCACGAGTTTAACGTCGCAAGTGGCACCGACTCTCACTGCTCATTTTTTAAAGTGCATTTTTATTTGAGTGCAATATCAGCTACGCATTGCTTTTCAAAATGATCCTGATGAAAAAGATGCACTTCTTGTGCAACAGGTGGTCACAGCTCAAACGAGATGCCACGATTAGAGTGATGTCAGTGAAGCACGTGTGCCCAGTGCTTCTGATTCTAAAAAGGGAGCTACAACTCTTCATTTTGTGTTTCAGTGCAAAACCTCCCTTCCCAAAGTCCTTGGACTAAATGCTGGTAGCGTACAATATGCCAGGCTGAAAATAAAATAGAAATACTAACATACATTTTTCTTTGCATTTCTTTCTGCTTTATGCAAGAACAAATGGCCAAAAGATGAAGTCATTGAAGCTATATTAGTGAGAATGACCAGAAAACCAGAAGGACTTTGGTAGTGTTTTGTGATTTCACACTATTTAACATCGCTGCTTACAGTTCTGATGGAAGGTGAAGCACCGATTCATTTATTCTCCCCCCCCCCAAAAAAAACAAAAACAAAAACAAAACCAAAGAGCAAGTATCATAATCAGAAATGTTTTGTAGCATTTAAACAACAACAGTATTTAACATGTTTGTGTCTGATGGGCAGAAGGAGCTCTGAGGATCCAGCTGTAACTGGTGAAGTCTGCCTGGTAACTGCTGACTTCAGGCCTGCAGGAGGAGCTCTGTGAGCTGCACAGAGGATAGAAGATCACTGATGAAAACTACATTTGCTTTGTATCATTTCAGACAAACCACAAAAAATGTTTTCATATTTCACAAGCATGTCACATTTAACAGTCGTGTTTGAAGCCCTTACTGATGCAGAAAACACTCCTTGGCGAACAGTGACATCTAGTGGAAAAGTAAAGTGGTTAAAACATCCATCATCATCTCTACACCTTAATCCTCACTAGGGTCATGGGGGGCTGGAGTCTATCTCAGCTGACTCAGGCTGAAGGCAGGTTCACCTGGACAGGTAACCAGTCTATCACAGGGCTACACTTAGAGACAGACAACCAAGCACACTCACATTCACACCTACGGACAATTTACAATCACCAATTAATCTCAGCATGTTTCTGGACTGTGGGAGGAAGCCGGAGAACCCGGAGAGAACCCACGCTGCACGGGGAGAACATGGAGACTCCACGCAGAAAGATCCCGGGTGTCCTCACCGGGACGCGAACCTTCTAGCTGCGAGGCGACGGCACTAACCACCGAGCCACGTTGCAGCCCTGGTTAAAACATCCACACACAACCATAATAAACACCTCTCACTCTTCAATATCATCACAGGTTTATTAAGTGACTTTGTACATTACAAATGAAAAATAAAATTAAAAATACATAGATGGAGTACATAGCCAAAGCAAAATGTGATGTTGACTCTTCATTTCCCACTGATCATTTCCGCAGAGTGACTGAATTTTTTTCATCTTTTTTTTTTTTTTTTTTAAATGCGTCCCAGAACCACTGTTAGACGTGGAAGTGTTTTTCTTTAACAGTGGACGCTGCTGTCGAGTCTCTGAGGAATTTCTAAACATACAAAAGAAGTTATTACTTCAGCTGGCTCGGTATATATAAAAATAAACTAAAGTGAAATATAACACTTATGACATTATAAATGGTGGTCCAAGGCTAGTGGAAATAGCTAAACACAGAGGAGAAAAAAGCGTTACATTTGAGAAAAAAGAAGCTTAAGCCATTTTGTTTTTTTAAATCTATAAAAAGGCCCAAGGTGCATTTTATTGTTCTTGTTGATTTCAGGTTGTTGTGTCGACACCGTTTCAGTTCAGCCTGTTGCTCTGATGGGACGAGGGTTTGTCAGGTACACTCAAAAACAAAAACAGGATTAGTTGATGCCTTGTCCTCTTCTCACTTAATACATGACGGAAGATCAGGTTAATGTTCATATACGGTTACTTTAATTTCTCCTGTAAACAAATAAAATTCACCAGAAATTGATTGTACAACAGTCAGACAGAGGATTTTCTCGTCTTTGCTCTCCACACCGATCTGTACACATCAGTCATAAAAGCAACCTTGGGAGGTGGAAAAAAGGAGCAGTAGGAGGGGGTGGGGGCAGTATTCAGTAATAACAACAACAATAATAATAATAATAATAACATCAATAATAATAATTAAAATAATATGGGTTTGGCCTCACTAAAATGGGGTTATTCTTCCTGTCGTTAAGGTAAACACATTCCTTGATGATGATGAGTCCTGAGGCAGCGGGGGGGCTCTGCGGTGCCGGTTCTGGCCGTGCATGCAGCCGCCCCCTCACATACCCACCAATGCCCCCAGTACACCGTCTCGTGGCTGGAAGCAGGAGCACAGCTGTGCTGGCAGACAGAGCAGGGACAGGGGAAGAGGAGGAGGAGGAAAGAGAAGAGAAGAAGAAGAAGAAGAAGAAGAAGAAGAAGAAGAAGAAGAAGAAGAGGAAGAGGAGGAGGAGGAGGAGGAGGAGGAGGAGGGGGTGGGGTGATGTCAGTGCCACACACGGGTGTCCTGACCGGCAACGTTGGCAAACAAAAATAACTCGAGTTGGGGTGGTCCTGCCGACTGTCCTTAAAAGATCTTGCCTTTCTTTTTGTTTTTCTCCAGAGTCCTGCAACAGAAGAAAGAGACAAACACGAATCGGTAACCGCTTTAAATAACATTTCAGCTCTTCTCGGCCAACTCATGCCTTCCGGATCCACGTGTCTGCAAGAGTAGCCACGAAGAAAATGTGAAGAGTTCATTTGCAAAAACAGATAACTCCATCTTCACAAACCTTCAGAAAACCCACGTCTCCATCGTCTACCTGAGACAATACCAATCAAACTTCAGTTATCTCTATTGTTGTCATTTCTACTGAGTCAAATCCACTCAACTTCAGCAAACAACAACAACAACAAAAAAAACAAGTTTTCTGAAAATCTACAAAAATGGAGTCATCTGTTCTTGCAAATGAACTCTTCGTGTTTTCATCCACCCAAGTGTGCGAGGATTTGCTCGGAGCCCTCGGCTGAGGTCTGCACGCAGCCCAAAGCACGCGACTGCACGGACTGTCGGTTGCACCAGGAACACTAATGTTTACTTTGAGGAGACACTGAGAGGAGATTCTTCATCATCAGCACATGTAATATTAATTTTAAAAAAATGTAATTGAAGTATATTCTGCAGGACTTTAAAGGTGCTTTGATTTGTACACGTTTTCCATCAGCATCGCTCTAAGTTCAGCAGATATTATGTTCATGTCCTTCCACTGGGCTCAACACACCTCGAGATCAATCAGTGCCACAGTGCTGCAGCCTATAAAAACCAACACTAGATGCTACATCCCATAAAAAACAAAGTCACAGCCAGTATTTCAGAAGCATCTACGGAGCCCTTTGTGCATTTGTGTTCAATATGGCATCTCCACTGCAGTATGAACAGAACTGCTGGTGCGTCCACTGAATTTTTATGCAAAGTTTGAAGAAACGTAACATTCAAAGAAAAAAAGGGGCAAATAACCAATTTATTTGCCACTGAAACTTGCAGCCTCACAGCGTTTGAATCTGTTGTAATCAGGAAGTGGTTTGTTAAATACAGAAGTGTGACAGTGAGTTTTACCTGGAGGCCTCCAGTTTCTGCTGCTCCAGGCGCTGCTGGGCCTCCCAGTTCGCTCTCTCGTCCTCGAACACACGTCTCTTCTCCTCCAACTCCTTGTGCTGAGCCTCCAGGTTCTTCTTCATCTGCTCGTGACGCCGCTGAAGCTGCAGAGAGGCAGGACGGTAGCAGCTGTCAGCACTTTGTACTCAAAGCACTGCATGCGATCAATAAGCTGAATGCAGCACAGACGGCAGAACGGGATCGAACATTATCAAAACTATATCCTCTGTAGTGACACTGAATGAGAAGAAATAACACCGGAACTGAATCAGAGAGAAACTGCATTTTTGTGACATTTCAACAAACTTGTTGTCGATTAAATACTCCAGAGAGAAACATGCACAGCCGATGAAATGAAAAAAAACTTCTGCTAAGTCTTTATGAGAGTCGCGAGGAGACGAGCTTGTGTTTGTGATGTTATATTTATTAGTTTTAAGGCTTATTCCTGATGTTACTTCACCTTCTACTTAGCTTACAGTGTCACATTAGCACACATAATATTTTGCACTAAAAAAGTCATTTATTTCCAAATTAGAATATATCCAAAATTAATCCACAAGTCTGCAACATCAGCACTGCTTTCACACACTTTGTATGTAGCAGTGGAAACAGAAGAACCTCAGCAGGTTGTTGATGCTCCAAAATGGACGTATTTACATTCTTAACTGCCTTCAACTTTCACCTGATCTGAATCTGCTGGTGCTGTAATGCCATTTAATTATCTTAACACATGTCAAAAATTCTTTTTAAAAAAAGGGACGAGTGCTCCACGTGTTTAACAGACATGAACCCTGGAGTCACGTTCACGGGACCGATACAAAAAACGCACGTACAAAAGAGGAAGCTAGCAACGAATCAACAGCACAGCTCTCAGACGGCTCCTTCACACCTCTAACCACTGATGTACGTCAGGACAAGAGGAAGGAAGGAGCCCAGACAGAGATGAGTAACTTCACTGAGGCATGAACTGTCATATTTATTAACCTACAGTGTGTGTGTGTGTGTGTGTGTTTTCACCTCTGCTTCAGAGTCTTTGAGCTTCTGCACTTTCTCCTTGACTTTCATCTCAAACACCTGCTCCATCTCCATCTCCATCTTCTTCATCTTAGCCACGTGCTCTCGCCTCTCTTCCTCCATCTGGGCCAGGGGACTCCTGCACAGCGAGCACGGGAGCACACACACACACACACACGAAAACACACACATTTAGACCCACACTAAAGAGCACTGTCAGCAGCACGCCTACTCATTGGTATGCCGACACACTATTAACAGGAAGCACTTATGAAATGTAGTTAACTTAACAAACTCAACTCTTCCAGCTAGTTTGTTCGGCTAAGAAAAATCTTATTTCATGTTTTGGCATGCAGATTGAAATCATCTACAGGAGATGATAACGAAGGGAGCAGAATGAGGCTTGGAATACAAAGAGCCATATTCTGCATTTTAACAAAGAACAGCAGCGGTCAGGAAACACATCTGTTCCTTCTGGTCAACTAAAATTTGAAAACTTCTCTCATCGACTTTAAAATCCATGCAGTCTGTATAAATCACAAAACATTCTTCTCCTTTTCCAAAGATATGCAGCATGTCGGGGGGAAGGAGGGAAAAACAAGGCTACGAGTGAAGATTCAGGAATGACAGGATCCAACAAGGTGGTGACAAGAGCAGGAAACCAACCACGAGGTGTTTTTGGGAACCACAGGAGGGATCCAAAGGCTAATGCGAGGAACCTGTGGACACTGACTGTTAGTGCGAATGGTGGGTTAATTGTTAGTGAAGCTCCCCGGGGCGGCTGGTTGCAGTGTGAATGTACAGAGACCTGCCATGAACCATGTGGAGCGGTTACCTGAGATTATGAGGAATGACTGCTGGAGAAGGATGATGGTTGATGCAAAAACTTTTTGAGGCTTTGTACATTAATCTATTTGAAAATTAAAGGATCAAACCACACAAAAGCTCAGCTTCTGCTCACCTGTGGATGCAGGTGTTTGTGAGGCGCCTGCTTTTTAAGATGACTGAAAAGTTCCTGAAAAGTTTTCTCACTCAGCAGCAGAGCAGTCGGGTCACATATGAACAACCAAGACTTTGCATTTCTCTCATTGGTTTAAAATAAGCAGCGACAAGTTGCTGTCGTGCATTTCTTTGAATCAGTCGGGTTTCAGCTTCTTCAATCAAAGTCTGGTGCTTTTTTTTTTGCCAGCTTGCTGTCAGTCACATTTGATGAGATCACCCCCGTGTGGTCCTGATGAGTGTCTGAGTAGACGTGTACATGGTTAGCACACTGTTAAACGGATTAAATGTTGCACCAGAAATACCAGTTGGTTAAACTAATTATTCATGTTTATCAGCGCCAGTTAACTGTTGTGTCTGAGATGCTATACAGCCACCTGCTACTATTTCTGGAGTCTCATCGCCATGCTAATGCCTCGATGTTGTAAACTAGACGGGTGCAAAGTGGGACAAAGGACATGTGATGAAACCGATGTGGCTTCACAGTATTTTAATTTAGAAAATGGAAATAAGGTTGTATGTAGGCAGTGTCAGAAAAAACACTCCACCAGAGCAACCGCATTAAATTGTTCTCGATGTTGACTGTTTGCTTTGTACTTTCTTCCTCTTAGACGAGTTGACCAGTCCAAGTTCTCTATTTAATCGACTGAGATATCAGTCATCTGGAGAATCTATACTTTTGAGTGTTGAATTTATAACAACCATGACCTCAGTATGATTTTCTTCAACCTTTAACCCTGATCCTTTGTGTATTAAGTCATTAAAATACAGCGCTGTAGAGAATGGGGCTAAATAAAGCTTTCAAAAGCTTTAATGAGTTTAGAAAAAGTCGGTGCAATGATGGACTACAGATATTACTTGTGCAGTTTGCTTCTCCAGTCGGTTTAGAGACGCTTTCTCCAAGTAGACAGCTCGTCATGATGAGTGACAGGCTGATGGAAAGTACAATGGCAAACATATTTTCGCCTCGCATACTTGTGCTGCGTCTCATAAGCACTGGTAACCGCTCGAACATCAACAATGCAGGTCTCTTCTGTTAATCCAAGCAGGGCCAAGAGCAGCAGCAGCAGCAGCAGCAGGTGGAGGCAGCAATGAGAGTACGAGAGGAAAGACTTTGGAAAAAATGAAAGCATCGCAGTCCTGGCTGGCAAACTATGCTCGTAAAGAGGTGTGGCAATTCACAGCTTTCCTCCTGAAAATGTGTAGCGACGGAGGGAAGCTGGAGGTCAACGGGGAGGATAGAAAACACCCAAACACAGCGAACTGGGGAAAGTAGAGGAAGGACACAGAGGTGTGAACATCTGAAACAAGGGTCTGAGAAATAGTGAAAAAATGACCACTTACATTCCTTCAACTGTGTCAAGTCTAAAAAAACAAAAACACACACAACCAAACACACACACGCACAGACACACACACACAGCATGCAATGATGAGATCATGCACTAAAACTCTTTCAGACCTATTCTGTGACTGAAACTACTCTTTCATTGCAAATGGAAACAAAAAGTAGAGCCTGGAAAAAACAATAATGTCTGCTTTGTGAGCTGGGTGTCAAATCCATTAGCAGAGCTGGTCAAACGTTCAGCTGTGTGTTAGCATCAGCAGCGTGAGGCTCCTATTCAGCTGTAGTGAGTTAGCCGTTTGCTTGTCATGAGAAAGCATGATTGTGTTTTTGATTCAAACTTCTGACAATCAGTGGCATCCGCAAAGTGAGGGGTTATGACAAAAGCCCTGCAGTGCTTTTTCAGATATCACAAACAGATGATCAGTGAATGAAATAGTCCTCCAGCTTTGCCTTGTCATGACACTTGGAACCCTAATAATCAAGTGAAATAAGGACATGGAATCATAATGAGACAACACAGGCAATCATTTTCTATGTGCCGATGGAAATTCGACCAAACCTTCTGGAGCAAAAGCAACATATGAAATGACACGTTAATCCCAACGTGGCCTGCAACGTTAGAGTCTCTATAAAATCAACAGATTCCAGTTCACCTTACAAGAACATACATTCTGCATTGTGCATGCTAGAAACATCTCACTGAGCTTTCTAGTATCCTTCATTTGTCCATATTTGAGTTTGAAATTTTAAAAAAACTGTTTCTGGTAATACAGTAATCTCAGAAATGTAATAAGCGTCCAAATAAACAAGCGACTGAGGCAGATAATCAGAGGTCCCGGTGAACTTATCCTGCTGTCTCTGGTGTACTTGGTTCTGGACTTACTTGGTGGACAGCTGTCCTTTAGCCCTGTTGTTGTCCACTCCATTATAAGTGACGGCAGCCAGCTTCCTGCTGCGGTAGTTTTCATAATGGACGTTGTTTGTCACATCCTTCAGGTCCTGCATGTGAGTTCTGAGGATGAAGGACAAGGAACACATTTTTAAAATACTCTCAGACTTATTTCAACTGCTCTTTGTGCAATGCTGTCTTCTGAACTGTCTTCATAAAGATGTTGTTAGTAAATGACATCGGTTTGAGTTGTTTCCTCAGTACCTGATGAGCATGTCCCTAAGGATGGTGAAGTCGCAGTGGTCGCTGTTTTCAACTAGGAGGGACAGGAAGTAGTCAGTCAGTGAATTATTAGGATAAAAAATATAAAAACACACAACCTTGTTTGTACCTTAGACAGCAAGTAGCATCTTTGGTCCAACGCATTAAACATAACGCAGCATAACAAATAAATAACTTCTACACAAGCACTTTTCTTATGTGTTGACTAAATATCGTACTTATTTTTGTTTCTGGGGATAGAGTTTAATTTCATACCTTCTGCAACCCCCCAGGGGTATTGTCTCCCTCTGACCCGTTTGCCATTCACCTCGATAATGGTGTTGCTTCCTACTACAGCCAGCGGCAACTTGTCCTGGCGAAACAGAAATACAGGTATGTGTATTTGCTTAAAATAATGCATGTGTATGAATGTGGCTGTACAAAACACAACTGTACTGTTGGGAGTGGATTTGGCAAAGGGCATACCTTTATCTTCTTCACCAGTCTGTTCTCTTCTTCATCATCTGTCTCAGGAAACTCGTAAATCTTGATTTTGTGCTCTTGGATTTCCCGCATGATCTAGCAGTAAGAGAGAGGAGCTTTAGGCGGCTGACAGGCCTGCTGATGGGACAGAGCTAAGCACAACGGGGACCACGCTACTGGACCAGAGAAAAACCATTCCATTAAAAGAAAACAAGTCATGTGACATCGGTTGTTCTAAATTTAAAATTCTTGATTACAGTTGATATACAAATCCATACACGGGTTGCACACATTGTCTACACTCACTACTTTACTAAAGCGACTTTAATTTGTGACAACAGATGCTACAGCTACAAATTGCTGCAATTCTTTATCTCCTATCTAGTGTTAATAAATCATATTTCCTGAAATTGTTACCAGGGCCTGAATTTACCTCAGCTGCTGAAGTAAATTCAGGCCTTTATTTCTTTTGTTTGATAAAAATAATTCGTCATATTTTTGTACAAGACCGTTTGCATACAGAAGGGGGTCCAAATACAAACTTGACATCTCCTGTAAGTGTTTCTAATTAAAAGCTCTCCAGCATTAACAGGGCATTATTGTAAAACTTCTGCATGCATCCCATAAGCAACATCTGCCAGATTTAAGGATGTCAAAGTGGATCAGAATGAATAGACTAAGAGATGTTTAAATTAGCACGATTATGTTGTTAAATGTATGAAAATAAAGAGGTAGAAATGTCCACTACGCTTCACTGGCATGCACATTGTACACCAGAGATTTATGAACCTTTGATTTTCTGCCCACCCTGTATCTCTAGACCGAGCCTTTGTTTGTGTGGACCTCACTTCGGACCGCTACTGGAAACCAGGCTTTGACGACCAGTTTCTTGTTTGAGGAAATACAATTGTGACTTCATTAACTTTTGCTGACAAAACAGCAGTTTTATCCCAACTTGATGACTTTTTGTTTTCATTATTAGTTGTTGACGTGAACTAACCCCTGAGCTGTCTACATGCTGCTGTGTTCCCGCTTTTACCTGTATGTATACAGAAACATCTTCCATACAGTGCAGGATGTAGGGCAACGCTGGACAAACAGATGTGATACCAAAGAGGGAGTTATTTGATGTTTGCTTGGTGATGCACAGCATCGCCATCATACCAGCGACCACAAGAGAGGGAAAAAAAAGCCTCTGAGATACTTTTTCTGTAGCAGTATGCAGCTGTGGAAACCACTGACCTGCTTCTTGAACTGTTGGCATTCCTCTGGGGTGAGAGTGTCTGCTTTGGCGATCAGTGGGATGACATTTACTTTCTCATGCAACCGTTTCATGAATTCAATGTCCAGGGGCTTCAGTCTGCAGAGAGACAAAGACACCACTTTACATGTACATTCGGCTTTACATGTGATTCAACTGGAAGCAGTTTCAAACGGTGCTGACAGTTTCTTGGTTAGCTTTCTCTTAGACAAGGATGTTTTTAACTAAACCAAATATAGAAATCTGTGACGCACCGCTGAGGTTCGCACTGTCTAAGGAAATGATCTCATAGTCGTGAGAAAGCGTTGCTATTCTTGGTTGCTTTCAAGCTGGGTAAATAACATTTGCCATTACAGAATTATTAAGTTATAGTAATCACATTGTGTTTCGCTATTAAATAGAATCATATCCTCATTTAATTATTGAAGCGTATCGTTGAAATATCTCTCAGAGTTGACATCTGCAGAGTCTGATGCTCTGAGTGCTCTGAGTAGGATGCATGCTTGTTGTGTAGCCAACAGCCGTGCAGGCCAGTATACGGCAGAAAACCACACGAAAACCCACGAGAACCTGAATTTAAGAACTGACAGTTTGCACAGAAGATCCGAACATATTTAAGCTGCTGCAAACAGAAGTGATAAACCTTCACAATACGACAAACAACAAACGATGACGGCTGGAACATGGAGGAAGTACGTTTATATCAGCAGTGCACATTAACACATCCTCTGTTACTAACAGAAAGGGGACAGTCATTACTTTAAGCTAATGTGTCGTAGCCGTATAGTACCAGCACTACCAAACTCAGTAAAACAGAGCAATGAGATATAAAATGTTATGAACAAGCTCTGGAGCACCTTTGACTTTATAAAAACTGTATAGAAGAATGTGTTAAATCACAAATCATCCATCCATCCATTATCTATACACCACTTAATCCTCACTAGGGTCATGGGGGGCTGGAGTCTATCCCAGCTGACTCAGGGTGAAGGCAGGTTCACCTGGACAGGTAACCACTCTATCACAGAGCTACACTTAGAGACAGACAACCAAGCACACTCACATTCACACCTACGGACAATTTACAATCACCAATTAACCTCAGCATGTTTGTGGACTGTGGGAGGAAGCCGGAGAACCCGGAGAGAACCCACGCTGCACGGGGAGAACATGGAGACTCCACGCAGAAAGATCCCGGGTGTCCTCACCGGGACGCGAACCGGTAACCTTCTTGCTGCGAGGCAACGTTGCTAACCACCGAGCCACCTTGCAGTCACAAATCAGCCGTACGCAATTTATAACCTACGTGACGAGGCCAGTCTGATCTTTATACGGACAGAAAACTGCTGTGAAGTCACTTTCTTTCAGTGTAGGTGTTGGTTTTTAAATTCTGGGTGCCCGTCACTTTGCTGCGTTTTGATGATGGAGGAAATGTCTTTACTTATTTGAAGAAAAAAAAAAACTAAAATTCAGGCACCTGGGGGCAATTTAAGTTATAAATAAATCTTTACGAATGTAAGTATGTTTACCAAAATAGATTCAATGCTTATATGACATTATTATTTACATTTTGAGAAGAAAATCACATCTGAAGAAGAAAAGATCCAACTATTTCTGATGTACTGCTTTATTATCATCTACATTCAAGCTTCCCAGCCATGTATAATAAAAACTTCCATAAGTAATTACAGTAATGTGACCTGGATCCAGGATGGATTAAAACAGTGATAATAATTACAGTTGCTGCTAAAATCATTACTTGGCCACTACAATACAAAAAGCTTTTGAGCTACTGTGGCTAGCAGCAGAGACGCTGCTCTCTATGGGTCTGATGGTGCTGACAGAACCCCACAAAAAAAATGACTAACCTGCCTCCAGCAACACAATCCACTGCAGCCACTGTCCTGTTACCAATAGTGAGTAAGGTCTCCCTGCAAGCTGACTTTTTTTAAGGGAACTGAATTGAAAAGACCTGCAGATACACTTATTTCTTTAAAACCCTGAAGAAAAACCAGTCGCCACAGTTCAGCTACGGAAGCAATAGTCGGAGTATTTTTTTCGGGGCTGGAGGTCATTGTGTTGCTGTGTGCGAGCAGTCAGCTGGTGTTATGAGTGGCTGCTCTGTGAGTGTGGCGAGTGTGTTTGTGTGAGAGCATACGCTGCCCATCCTCAAGGCTAAAGCAACGCTTGTGTGGGTGCAGAGCACAGGCTTGTACAAACACAATGTCTCATAGAAAACAGACTCGGGAAGGCAAAAAGAAAGCACAAGAACAAGGAAGACAAAGGCTTCTACATTGCTTACAGTATGTCATGATCAACAGCTTCAAGGGCATGTGGGCACACGGCAGATATTTGCATATTCGCAAATGAGGCAGCACCACATGGCAGACACAAAAACAACAATACGCTGCGCAACCACGGCAAACAGCATTTTGTATAATTTAAAGGTCAAGAGTCGGGACCAGAGGGAAGCTTTTCATCTTAACATGAATTAAACCCATAAACTTAAATGGCTGAATACTGTTGAGAGTGTTTTTTGTGGCAGGAAATAACCACTGAAGTTTCTCAATTTCACTACTTTGACACTTTCTGCCCTTTGACTGCATCACACAAGACACGTACGCTTCTTAAAGGAACGGCAACACGAGCACATCTTAGCTGGAAGCCAGCTACACAAGATCTGGTAGCTCGTGAATAATAAACATTATAATTAAAATTCCACGCAGTCATCTTTTTATGAAACACTTGGTGATCAGTATCATCTGCTGGGCATTCTGCCAGTGGCTCAGTATGGCTCGCAACCCCCCTCGTTTTTTTTTTTTTTTTTAACAAGCCTCATGTTTTAACCCTTATTTTGCAAGAGAAGCCGACTTGGTCTCACGTTATCATTTCCAGCAATGGCCTAAGGGAGTAGCTGTAAGAGACAGAGTAAGACGACACGTAGTTACTGCACACATTCAAGGGCTGCCAATATGACCACAGCTTGATGCTGTTGGCCAATGAGAAGCAGGAGGAACATCTAGTACCTTTCTGAAAGCCATTTTAGCTTAAACTGCTAAGGGAGGAAGCATTTTATTGGCTGCCTTTCTCTGGATGTTTCAGACTAACCCAGCAGCCTCTGCTTTCAGGCACAAACCTGCATCTCTGACTTCTGGGACACTGTTGACCCTCCATTTCCCTCCTTACACTATTTGTCACTCGTTTCCTCTCACTGTTCTTTTACCCGACCTCTTCCAACCTTTTCCTTTCCCCAGTCCAATGCATTCCTTACCTGCATCCTATTTCTTTATTTTTGAACAATGAAGTCAGTTCACGAGCTTAAATCTAATCAGATGTGCTAATACTAAAAACATGAGTGGTAAAGGTCACTCTGCATAGAAGCATACCTATAAACTGTCTTAGAAAGTTGGGTCCCAGACTCACCCATGTCCCGAGGGGGCAATGAAGTACAGGCAGCAGTGGATTCGGCTGTCAGGCATCTGTCTTCTATTCACCCGAGATTCTGAGTTCAGGTAGTCTTCAAACTTGCTGTCTATGTGATCGATGATTGGCTGCCAGCTGCGTAACACAAATGACATCTTCCGTTAAGTTAAACCTAAACGTACCTCTTGAATGGAATGGCGGAGAGTAGCTTTGATGTTTGAAGGATTACAAATGAAAGAATAATATCTGCGTTGAGCTGCAGTTAAGGCAATCCTCACCAGTTGCTGTTGTCAACAGCATCTCCGAACCCTGGGGTGTCAACTATTGTGAGCAGCAGCTGGACTCCGCCTTCCTTTATTAAAACTTTGGACTGTTCCACCTGAGACAGAAAAAGGAACGACAACCACATTGTGTTAACTTCTGCCCCACATTGTGCCTCTGAAACCAAACCGTTTAAATGGCACAACATGGACGGAGGTGTGAAGAATCATCACCACTGTGAGCAAACTGCATCACAGACTGCATGTTACACGTGGAAAACACTTAGCAGCGAGGGACATGCAGCAACCTGCCATCTCACACTGTGACATTAGCTAGCTATGCTGAAAAGCCAGAAAAGCACACGAGCATTTAGAGATAGTGATGCTGTCAGTCAGGAGCCAGACAGACAAAGTGCAGCACTTGAGGCATTTAAGATTCAGGAGGAGGTTTTGTAATTAGGAAAGATGAGGATAAAGGCATGTATGGCAGGAGCTGGTGGCAGGTCTGAGTTGTTTAACCCCCTGAATCCCAAGCAGTTTCTGAGCGTTTTTTTTTTTTTTTTTTGCTCCGGTCAAATTTTTTACTCATTTTTCACTGCAATATAAAGTTCTGCACCCTTATGGTAAAAGCACAACCGTAGCTAGATGTAGAGAGAACTCGCCAACGTCTTTTGTGCAGAAAACAAAGTTATACTGGTATTTTAAAAAAAAAAGAAAAAAGAAAGTAAGTTGAATTTCATGTATTCATTTTTTTTTTAAAGATATTTTTTGGCTTTATTAGATAGGACAGAGAGAGAGAGAGAGAGAGAGAGACAGGAAAGTGGGGGGAGAAGAAGACCTGCAGCAAAGGGTCATGAGCAGGACTCGAACCCATGACCTCGGCATCGGGGACTGGAGCCCCTATACGTGGGACGCTAGCTCAGCCAGGTGAGCTGTAGCAGCGCCCATAAATATTTATTTTACAAAAATTGAAATAGCCTGGAATCAACACGAACAACATCTGTTCAAGTGCCTACAGGTGTTATCCTATTACGTGCCTTTCAAATCCATCGGCAGGTTCTGGGGTTCAGAGGGTTGAAGAGTTGTGAATGGTGCTATCTACAGAAGAAGTCAGCTGTTACTGGAGCTGGATGTAAATGTAATTTTTTAAATCATATACAAGAATTCTACAAATAAAGACTTTTTGCACCACATCCCATAATTCTCTTCTCCTCACAATGATCAACGGTTTGTGTTTTTAGCGACGGCCTTGCATGACATATGGCGAGAAGGTTAATTGTTCCGATTGTTAACGGAGCTGGTTCTCTGGCATTTTTTGATCCGTTTTTAATATATTAGTTTTGCTACAAAGTCAAAAACTCACAAACACAGATATTAGAGAATCTGTATTTGTTGGCTCTGCCGCTGTGGTTCTTCTGATTGTTTTACCTAAAATGTCAAAATGATGGTTTGGACAGCACAAACCTGTAGCATGGCTTACAGAATCTTACACCGTGTTTACACTGATTTTACTGCAGTGTGCAACATTTCATATCAAAGGTATTTTTGCCACAATGTACCTGCACAGTCTTTTTGATTCTATGTGAAGGTCCAGGATACTCTGCAGAATACAGGTCTGTTAGGAACAGAGAGTTGATCAGCGTGGATTTCCCCAGCCCTGACTCGCCTGTAAAAAAAACAAACAAAAAAAACAGTATGTGAAGAACACTCTGACTTGTACTCCTCATGCAGTGGTTCAAACATTGGCCAGAATGTAGAACAATGCATTACTTGGGATAAAATGTTTAAAACCCAACCCCCTGTATTATACCAACACAAAGTTCACCGCTGACATCCACACAATCAAAGGCCATGTGTCTGTCCGGGGATGCGACTGACATTTGCACAAGACATTAATCCATTTGGGTTAGCAGTTAAAAGGCTAAGGAAACAACATGGACAATGGCACTTGTTATGTGCAGCTGACTGGCTGTGTGGTCTGGGCGACTTCTCAAGCTTGGTTGGCTATTGTGTGCCCAGTTTCCAAGCTCCTGATGAAAAGGATCATTAGTGGAAATGACCACTGGCACCGCCTGCCTTGGCTGATGGTCACAAGTCAATATTTAACGAGCCACCATTTACACTAGACCCACAGTCAAAGGGGGGTGTGTGTGAAGCTCAGACTGTACCACTTGTGTGTCGTGTATTTTATGCATGGCATGTAGCACTGTGCTGTAGGTATGCGCTGGTTAGATTTACTGTAATGTGAAGTGCTAACAGGCCTGTGAAATGAGCTCCTCTGTAATGTGTGAACTGAACAGGTTGTCGGGTCATGAGGCATGGAGAGTTGTGCCAGGCACCGGTGGTAATGCCATCCTATCTGTCTTATTCCGTTCCTCTCATTTTCATCCTCCTTTCACACCACACTGGTGACGCATTGCATTGCATGTGGGCACTGCGGGGACATGTGGGCTCACAGCTAATCAGAGCCAAGAAAAGCTGAATATTGTCTGTGTGTGTGTGAGTGTGCTCATGCAGGAGGATGATACCATAAAACAATGGGAAGCTTTAACTAGCAGAAAGCCCAGAGGACCTCCTGTATTTCCCCTTGTTGCAATGCCTTCATAAAAAAATCTCTTCTTCAATTATTCCCAAAGTGAGGATATTTGCAGCAAACCAACTGAAGCCCTCACAGGCCCCAGAGGCCCACTTGGTCACCATCCAGCAAGAGCACTGAAGAGGACAGGGGCGAGCAGAATCCAAGTGCCTTGTTATGGTGACATTCTACTGTAACTACTTAATAACAGCAATTAAAAGACTGCTCACTCACACATTTGAGGATTTATTACCAGCACCATAAGAAAAGCCTGGAAAGAAACTGCTCGTTGTGAACTCAGTGGGATGTTTTCAGATGCAGGCTGGTTAAATAATTCTGTTGGTCCCTCACAGGAAATGGTTTTGACCCTAGAAAACATTTTCCTTTCAAACAGGGCCTGATCAGCCAAAGAGAATCTTGGCCCGCTGTCAACCACCACATCCAAGCATTTTACAAGAATGTCTGCATTTCTGATTCGCTGAGTGCAGCTCTAGATAAATCCAACCCAAATGTTTTTTTTTTCTCTGGGAGAAAGTGTCAAGTACCTGACATAACGATTAATTCACAGAACAGCAAAGCATTCCCTCCATCCTCTCTGACCTACAAAGTAGCACTAAAAACCCAGGGACCCGTCCTCTGTGTATACAGTAAATATGGCTGTGCACGTGCACACGCGCACGCACACACACTCACACACAATCGCTCGCTCTCTCTCTCTCTCAAAAACAAACCACAGTGAAGGACTTTAAAATGCCAACCGCAAGGAATACAATGAAATGATTCAAACTAAACAAGGGCAAACTGAGGGCTGAGCAGCTTGTGTTCTTACCCACGACCATCAGGGTGAACTCAAAGCCCCTCTTGACAGACTTCCTGTACACTTGGTTGGGGAGGCTTGCAAAGCCAACATATCCCTCCAGATTCTTTTGTTGCTGCAAGACAATAAAAAAAAAAATCACACATTTTAACCACAAGAAAATCTAATTTTGCATCCCTTCATTACCTCAAAGCTCAAAAGAGAAGTCTTGATCATCCTATTCCCCTGCTGCCTACATTGAAATTCATTTAAACTCTTCTAACCCAGGGGTGTCCAATCCTGGTTCTCGAGGGCCACAGTCCTGCATGTTTTAGATGTTTTCCTCTTCCAACACACCTGATTCAAATGATCAACTCATCATCAAGCTCTGCAGAAGCCTGATAACGATCCTGATCATTTGAATCAGGTGTGTTGGAGGGAAACCTCTAAAACATGCAGGACTGTGGCCCTCAAGAACCAGGACTGGACACCCCTGTTCTAACCACTTGAATCTCAACATTTCCGGTATGTAGATTCGAATTTTGATAAAACACTTTTGCTGGCTTTATATATTTACTTTGCAATTGCTTATTTCAGTTGTCACTGTAAATATTTCACACCTACATTCAAGATTATATGAAACAGACATATTCTAACTATGTTGTACATCCTGTCTGTACAGAAAGGTTATTTAAAACATAATTTCTGTACTTACAGCTGGTTCATGTTGATCAATGTAAAATGGTTCCAACGTGCAGAAAGCGACAATGATTCCAGGTTCACAGAAGAAAAGGACAAAAAACAAAAAAGGAAAAGAGAATCAATCTGAGGCCTTCTGACAAACAAAACACTCTGTCTGCAGAATCAGTTTCCCAAGTTGTGAAGCCTGGGGCACAATGATTCATGATCTTCACAACTGTAACTACACAGACAGTTGGCCAGTGTTGTTCATATTCCACTCCACTTGTTCCTTTAATGTCAGCAGCATCATAAAGCAAGGTCCATTCACTGTTGCAGCTTTTTCCTTTTCGCCTGTGGCTAGGAGAGGATTTCTGCTTCTTACGCCTGAGCATCTCCTGCCTACCAACAGCAGCCCACATGTCTTCTGTGTGATACTAGGACTATGCTGATTTGCCTACAGGATATGCAGTTTAATTTTAGCAGCATCTTGCTGCTTCACTTTATGAAACACTGTTTATTGTGCTCTGCAAATAGATAACCTATAAAACATAATCAGTCATCACCTGCAACTCTGCGCAATAAATACCACTGGCATCGCTTTGCACTACTTATCTATATTTTTTATATTTCTGTAAATATCTGTCTGCACTGCCTACGTATATTGTAATTTCTGTACATATCACTCTGGTATCTGTATATAAGGAGAAAAGTCATGTGCAAATTCATTCTACATAATGATAATAAAACTGATTCTGATTTTACTGCAGCCGATCTTTTAAAACTAAAAAGCTGAGAAAAAATGTGAGAGCTGTAATTTTAAAAAAAATGTCAGCAGTGCTCTTCCTATCTGGCCATGACTGACAAATCTTGCTAAAGGAAGTGGTGGCAAGTGGAGCACACGGTTTGCTTCTGCAGATTTTAGAAGGCTCTCCTCAGCAGAACACCAAACCTGATGCTTCAGCTTGAGGGGAAAACTGGTTCAGTGTTCAGGCTTACAGGTCACACTGTGAAGTCAGTGGACTTAAAAGTCAAAACATGAACTCTGAGGTATTAGATCCACTGTAATCCAGATTAGATGGCCGCCGTGTCCTCCTCCTACCTAACCTGACACATCTTCTAGGTCTGCTGTTGACGGCCAAACCTAGATGCTTGTAATCATGGCAGTTTAATCAAATTATTGATCACACACACTGATGCAGCACCTATTTCTGGTACACGGACGACGCTGGGTCGTTTTGCAAACGTTCTCATGGTCAAATGTAGACGCTAACGGCACTCACTGTAGTCGAAGTAACATGAGCTTATTTCCTGTTATCTCACGTCTATAAAAGCCTAAACAGATACCCACAACAGATCGCATCCAATAACGTTTCTTGTCGATCCCTTCTGTTCAAAGCATAAAAGTTAGCATCAACGTGAGCTGTTTAATCTGTTGTACGGCACTAAGTGAGCTAGTTAATGAAACGGTATCTATTGGCTGACAAGCTTTGAAAACGGCTATCTGGAACAGCAACTGGAGGTGTAAGTGGCTTTTAATGTTAACTCATAAAACATTCAAAAACTGAAATACTTGGCTAAAGAGCTAAAGACAGGAAATGACACTCCCGTTAGGTTATGCAGCCTGCTAGCGAACCGACGCTGACAACTGGCTAGCTAGCTAGCAGCCCATCTAACTGGAGGCGGACGACTGGGCGTTGGTTGCTCAGACAACTGCAGAAGCTAAATAGCGGCAAAGCCAATTTGTTTAAATAATGAATCCAACGTTAACTCATATCATCACAGCCCCAGTTTACAACAAGCTTTTGTGAATAAGTCGTGACAGTAGCTGCCTATATTGCTCTCACCCATAACGTTGACGCTCCCTGCCGCCTCAAAAACCGATCATTCACAAGCCGACATTCCCCTTCTCACTACTTTTGCTTGAGCTACGCACAATGAGGGGCGTAACGCCTCCCAGACTCTACGACGCTACGCCGAAAGAAAGACGTAAAATGTACGTGAATAGGACAGGAAGGAACAGTCTAGTCTCACGATAGTTTGCAATTTCTTTGAGTCATGGTACGATCTCGCGATAAACTACACTAACCGTTAAAGCGAGTAGAAATTGACTTATTACTTATTTATCTTTCAAAAAATCGGGCAGTTTTCTCTTTGAACACGCACAATTAATCACACTCCCCACATAGCGTAATTAAATACGAATAAGACCTGTCTTTTTTAACGTACAAAAGGTATCATATTAATGAAGTCGCTAATACGCTCTATAAAAAACAAAAAAATACAATATTATTGGCAGGTCATTTGCAATAAGTATTTTATTTGTCTGTGTCAAGCCGATCAACAACATTATCGTTAAAATACTCTGGTGACGGAATACGAAGAGCGTCTACTGTATCTATAGCAACCAACACTGTCTAATACTACTTACTTGGATTGGTTAAAAATGCAGGTAAATTAGCATCGTATTTTCTCATTTGTTAATGTTGGGGCGTCTGCTGTTGTGACAGTAAAAACTGTGTCACTCATTACCTCGACTGAAGATATTTGTTGAGGCAACATTTGTGTTAATCCTTCCAAATCAGCTGTCTACTGTTGGTTTGCGATGCTGGGAGAAGGGTAAGAGACTACACGTGTGTGTGTTTTTTAGTTCACCTCCAAGTTGAGCAGCTAAATTCAGCTGCTTCTTTTAACCAAGCAAAAAAAAAAAAAAAAAAAAAAAACAAGCTGTTGTGCAAGCTAGCCCTGGTATCTGTGAAGCTAGTTAGAAGAGTTTCTGCTGTTTAAATGTCTGGTTTAAGCAGGTTCATTTTGCATATGTTCAAAAATGTCTCACAGGTTCCTCATGGAAACAAAGAGGAAAACTGAACATGTCCAACACGCTTAAAAATGCAAGAAAAGGAGAAAAAATACTCTTGAAATCCACAGGAATCCAGAGCAAGTAAGCAGTGTTACTTTCTCCTTATGGGTATTTAATGGTCTGATACATAATGTCTGACCTGACAAAAACAAATCACCTGATAAGCCTGTTTTTTAGGGCTTCTCATGATCTCAGGAGGCTCCAGTCCCTGCTTGCCAAAAACCGGCCCAGACAAGAGGTGAGCAACAGCACGTGACGCCACGCTGAGGCAGTTTGTCTAGACATTTTGATAACATACAAACCAGCTCACATTTCTTCAGGTCTGTGTATATTTTGTAGTGTGAGACTCCCTGTGTTGCAGGTGGCAGCGCTGAGTCAGCGTAAAGCATGCAGCGGTGGAGCCAGGAGATCCATAAATCCTCCAAAAGACACCAGCAGACACAGGAGTGAGAGCGCCATCAGCAGCGAAAACTCTGAACTGGAAAAATTCAGGTTTGCCGCCACAAGGAATTTATAATCTTGAAAAAATAGTTCACCTGAAATGAATGTGCTACTGTAGCTGCATTTAAGCATTTTCTCAAACTAGTAACATTTACATGTTCATACATTTTCTCTTTTCCAGGTGTATTCAATTAAGTAAATGCATCTTTTGTCCAAAATGTACCTCATTATTTTCCACATTTCCTTCGTTGTTAACCAGCTTGGCATCCTGTTATATCTGATTGAACAACAAACCTTTTTTCTGTGCTGTGGTTTGAGAAATTTGAATAATATGAGTATTTTTAAATGTAACACAAAAAGCTTAGCTTAAGTTTAGGTATTAAATGTTGTTTAAATACAAGGGAATTTCAAATTGGCAAAAAAGTTGACTAAAAGCAGGAA
>NW_007579136.1:150314-167825 GCF_000690725.1 Stegastes partitus
TAACCACTGAGCCACCTTGCAGCCCTGATCTCCAATATGCACAATGTAATTTCTTGTTCCCTGTCCAGTCATTCAATCAGCCCCTACGTCATTAGGTGATGTATCAAAATTACACATTTAGAGGTTTTGTTCCATGAAAACAGTCCCTTTTTGTCTTAAAATGGCTTAGATGTAGCTCTACCCCACCTCATTCTGACAGCAGCTCAAGCACACCAGCTCACCAACAGCTCTGCTCAAACAGTGCAAAACTACATCGTGCTACATGATGGCAAGTTGTAGCATTGGAGTGATTCAACCATACATGTTCAAACCGGAAACTGATTCTGAAGAAGAAGAAGAATAGAGCAGATCCCATCACACGTTGACAGGATTGGTTTGTTGGGTTTGTTGCATATAAAACTCTGGAAGGTTGAATCTGTGTTTTTGAGACGAAGCAGAAAAACTCAGCCATGATGTTGACCGCTTGTTTTGTTCATGACGTGTCTTCTAGCATATGAGAAATATAGTCTGGATTTGTTAACAAAGTAAAAAACTTGAGTTTCACTGAAGATGGTCTTGAACGGGTTCTATCAAGAATCTAATAAAGTCTGGGTTTCTTTGAACCTAATTATAGATGTGTTAATTTTGCAGCATGACATACAGAGACCAAAGATGTTTCAGTAGCCACCCGCTGTCTCAACTGTTCTCTGGCATCCTTACATCTTTGGTCAACAACCGACTCTGCAGGTAAAACATCTTTTATTGTATTTCAGTGTTTCCTCTTTTGTGGCTGATATTAGTGATGATATGTACTCCCTCAATAGTGACTGGATTGACCATGCACCACCGGAGTCAGTCCTAAGAGTTCTCATCTGCCTTCGATTATTGATCAGAGATCCCCATCATCAGGTAGAACTTGACAAAAATCATTCAGTCTTTAATGTTTAGCGTACAATCTTTGAGTATTTCCACTATGCGAAAACAATAAATGTCATTTTCTTTTAGAAACTCTTCCATGAGCTCCAAGGCATCAGTTTACTTGCCAGGGTAAATGCTCTGGGATTCTATCCACATCCCTCAACAGTCTGTGGTTTATGATGTGTCCAGATACATCTCATGTTATCTTCATTCCTGCTCTGTTTGTCTTTTAGTACATGGAGTCTGTCACTGCCATGTATATGTCATGTGGAGAGAAGGCATTTGCCACGCAGAAGCTGGTCACAATGACCTGTGAGTAATCCGAAGGCAGTGTCACAGAACAACACTGATAATACAGACTGTGACCGTCTTAGTCAAGGGTGGATTTCCTGATTGTTTTACAGACATGTTTCAGAAGCTGTCTGCTGCTGAAAATCAGAGGGTCTGGGTCATCGAGAGCGGTGCTCATAGGGTAAGTGAAAGGTTGTGATAAGGTTATCTCTGTGATGTTTTTCTGTTGTTGAAATCGTATACATGATATGGCGATCCTCTCACCTTTCCACAAGCACCAACATCAGTCCTCTAAGAAACATTAAAATCTAAGCAATTTACTGAGCACTTTTATGCTCCCCAGACAGTAACATCGCTCTGTTTTAGACCGTTCATGCACTCGTATTCCTCAACTCGCTCTCAGGTCAAAATATCCTGTTTATTTTTTAAAACAGATCATGCAATTGTACAGTTTTTGTTATGTGTTTTTAATTTTTTTTCCTGTGCTTTGTGGAAAACAAATTCCAATTCCAACTTTTCTAGACCCTGGTGAAGCTGCTCTCAACAACAGATAGCAGTGTGCTACTGGGAGCCCTGCTGGCACTCACCACTTTGGCTGAAAGGTAAGCAAATATTCTGCTCAAGACATTAAATGCATAAATGATTTAATCTTTTGCGAGGTTGTTTTTTTCCCCCCCTGCAGCTCAGAGTGCAAAAAGGAGATAGGGGAGTTGCCAATAGTGGAGAGCCTCCTTGTCATACTGCAGGAATATGATCTACTATCAAAGAGGTTGGACATCACTCCTTTGTTGAAGTTTTGAGAGCTTTCAGATAAAATGTTTTGCCAAAATTATTCTGATTATTTACATACATACATATTAATTAAAATACAGCCATGAAAACACTGCAGATTCTGTAGTATCTGCACATGTCAGATAATACAGTATGCACTGTGTTCTGGATAAACTTCATATTTCCACCAGGATGAGTGCTGAGCTGCTGAGGCTGCTGTCCCTGGTGCAGCATGTGAGGGACCAGGTGAGGGAGCTGGAGGGCATCCCGGTGCTGCTGAGCCTGCTGCACGGCCAGCACCTGAAGCTGCTGTGGAGCGTCACCTGGGTCCTGGTCCAGCTCTGCGAGGATCCCGACACCAGGGCAGAGATCCGGAGCTGGGGTGGAGTGCAGCAGCTCCTCCGGCTGCTCAACAGGTTTGTGACACTGAGCAAGTTTTTAATATTTGTATGACATCATATTAGGGCAGTTGTATTTTCCACAGCTGCACTCAAACACAGAACGGCCTCTGTGTCCACTGACTTGGAGTGTCTCTACCAAAACCTTTCACCACTTTTTTTTTTTAACCTGAAAATTCTCTTATCAGATACCGCTCTGTCCACACCATGTGTTTTGTAATGCAGTATTTTTGAGAGTTAGATGCCATGAGAGCAGAAAGCACACATTACAAACTGGAGCACAGAATTTGGAAGACATGGATGTTTATCGTGCAGGGAAGGTCTAATTGAAATGTGCTGTTAGTCGCATTATGCTAATGGGGTGATTCTGGAATTTGACCCATTTAAAAGTTTTAAAATAGGTCCCCTTTTTTAATTTTTTTTTTAAATTTATTTTTTTTAAACTGAATTTGTCATGTGAAAAATGTCCAGATTGATTCTACCCCATGGCACCAAAAACCTGTTAGAAGTTTGTCAGGAGGTGACAACATTGTGGTTCTCCTTATGAACAAACAAACCCAAAGCACGTCAGTTAGCCGGTGGCATGTGTTGTGGCACTCCTTCTCTCTGCCCTCACTCTCACTCAACTGCCAGCCTTTAAGAGGCAGTCCCTAATCAGCCCCTCAGGACGACCAACACAAGGGTTGACCTAAAATAATCAAACACAAGAAATACACAAAAATACAATCTATCTTTACCTTTAACTATAATAACAAACATTAAAACTAAGTATTTATTTCCTAAAAATGACGACGGACATCCTCATCAAGCAATGTATTTTTCATCACCTGAAGAAATCACTATCCCCCCTCTCCTCACCTACACTTGGTTTCTCCCAGAACCTTTAAAAAGGTGTTCCAGCTAAAAGCGTCCCCAATGGGCTGGAACACCTGAGGAGACAAAAGAGAGGTGAGTTATCTCTAACTTTTCAATTTACACGGTCTTAAAATAATGCCACAAACCCACTTTTATGGTCATTCAGTTATTAAGTCCAATCACTTAATCATGTTATGAAAACTGTTTTTTTCTTTGTCTTGTAGGCCTCAGCAGGGTTTCCACCTGGTGCTGTAAGGAGAAGCCATCAAACAGCACATGGCAGCACATGTTAGCCCCAAAGCTACACTCATTAAACCTATCCAACAGTTATTGTCCTTTGTCTTATTATGTCTTCATCCCAGAATGTGAACTCCCATGTAGGTAATTAAGGTGACCTTCATTACATGACTGCAGGCATGGAGGAGTGACCAGCATCTCAAAGCTTCGCTTCGAGGCCTGAAACAAGTGACACAGTCATGTTGTTATGATCCTATTCAGCACAGTATAACACAAAATCACTCTCTCAGTGACAGGCAGTATGTCTCTGACCACTACTCCATCGAGACGCTCTCCAGTGCCAACGTAGCCGGTCGCATCCAAAGAGAGCACATGACGGAGCAGCTCAGCCCACAGGAGGAGGTGGACAACACTACGGCCCTGCAGTCAGGTCAGCGAATACACAGGGTGTCTCACATTTCACATGAATCATGCCTTTTCGTTAGGGATCCGTTTGAGTCTCGAATCACCCACTAATATGTTGTACTTGCAGTGATGTGAAATGATGAAAAGGACAGTAAATATTTACTTGTGCTTGCTGCTGCACAGTAAAGATATTTTCCCCCGGAGGAGTGTTATCAGTCGCTGAGAATGTAAACAGTTTTTTCCTGAAGTGAGAGAATCAAGACCGCTGAGACTCGACTAACTGTGTCTACAGTATAATTTTAGGGGAAGTGGTTGTAAATTTCCTGTTTCTGAATGTCAGATAACACAACAATAAAGTAAAACTCATTTCAATATAAAAACACACAGTCTGCTGTTTAGCATGGCTTTACACGTCGAAGGCGTCAGTGTTTCCATCCGTTGTACTGTTGTGTGGCTGTGAGAGGGAGTTCTAAATGTTCACAGCTGTTGTTCAGACTGTTTGAGACTGCATGCACGAGTTATTAAATCAAATAACACCTCTAATCCCTCTTCCAGCCTGCTGTACAGCTCTGACTGAGATGAGTCTGGATGACACATCTGCTCACCACATTGTGCAGGTAAAGGAAACTCCTCACTGGCAGAGTTCATATTAGGATCTGTGAAGCGTTTCATTACATGGCATCAGGTAACTGTGCTGTTCTTTTATCAGGAAAATGGCATTTACATAATCACAAAGTTGATTTTACCACAGAACTCTGGTGCGAAGATTACTTCTTTACAGGTATATGGCTTAAATATGTATTAAATCACATTTTAATGAAAATGAAGGCAACAGCACATTGATTAATCTCTTTGCATGCTGGCAGTGCTATGTGTTCCGGACCCTCCGGTTTCTCTTCAGTGTGGAAAGAAACAGACATCTGTTTAAGAGGTGATGAAACACCGTTAAAAAGTTAAAGAATAAAATAAGTTCACTGCACATATAAAGTCCTTTAGAACTGACTGTTGTTGGATATCTGCCAAAGAAAGAAATCCTGATAAATGTCCTCCACTGCTGTTTTGTAATCTTTTATCCGTTTCAGACTGTTTCCCACAGACCTCTTTGAGTTGTTTATTGATGTTGGACATTATGTGCGGGACCTCGCAGCCTATGAGGGTCTGCAAACCAAGATTTCACTCTACACTGTAAGAAAACAGCTTCCAAATGGGTTCGTGTGTTTGCTCAGCCGGTTTTGGGCTGTAAAATCAAATAAATTGGCTAAACTGACAAGGATCATTCTGGATGGAAAATGCAGGAAGAGGCACTTGACAGTCTGAGAGAGAACATTGAGGCCGTGGACCAGAACCGACCTCCCCTCAGAGTCATCAACGGTTACTCCATCCTGGACCATCTGGGCACCGGGGCCTTTGGAAGTGTCTTTAAGGTACAATAAACATCCTCAAAACTGACAGAATGTGCACTTAACAATGTTGGTTTGTGTCAAATTTCTGTGCCGCAGGTACTTCACAGCAAGTGTTGTTGATTTTAATATTAAGCTTTTGATGACAGGTCCGAAAGCAGAGCGGGCAGAACCTTCTAGCTCTGAAGGAGGTGAATCTACACAACCCGGCATTCGGCAAAGACAAGAAGTCCAGGGACAGTAATGTGGAGAAGATCATCTCTGAGCTCACAATCATCAAAGAACAGGCACGCAGCTCAGTTTTAATCTTTTAATAGCGTGCTATTTAAACCGCTAGCATCACAGTTTGTGTAGTTTGATGTCTCACTTGTTGTTCCTTCATTCTAGATGACTCACCCAAACATTGTTAGATATTACAAGACGTTTTTGGAAGGTGAGGATAATTACCTGCACTTCACGTTACCTGTTACTTCAAGCCCACAGAGATTGTGATTAACGAACAAACAAAGCCAGAAACCCTGATCATGTTGTCCACTTCAGGCGACAAACTGTACATCGTGATGGAGCTGATTGAGGGAGTGCCGCTGGCCGAACAGTTTAACTCTCTGAAGGAGAAACAACAGCGATTTACTGAAGACAGGATTTGGAATATGTTCATACAGGTAACAACTGTTGAACTCTTTGGGGAATAAATGTTTTTTTTGGCACTGAGCAGCTGGTATTAAAAGAATTTAGTTTTACGTAGAACAAGAAAGATCAGCTGCATTTGTGAGCAGATGTTCAAAGTGGTGCTTGTCAGTCTGCTTTAGCTCAACTGTGTAACTGTTGAGATATAATCTAAACCCATGTACTAATTACCTATTTATGACGGCCCTTTGTCAAGCAAATAACTGAAAGGTCAGCCTTGATAGTGAGACAAGTATCAGTAGAACAGTAACTCCGAGCCAGAGGGATAATCCGTCATGTGCTAAAACTATACTGTATGTGTACATGTTTGTGTGTATGAGAAAACTAAATATGTAAATATTACTGCACCGGACACACCTTCCAGAAATCTGAGCCACCTGTAACCTCACACAACACTTGATGCTGCATCTAAAACTGTGTAAAAAAAAAAATTGAGAAAAAGGCCAAATTCACAGCCGAATGAATGACTGTCCAGCCTCTGTTGCTTAAATTGACAACCTGAATGCAAATCTGACCAGAAAAATAAGTAGATCAGGCATAAAAATCTCCAATTCAAGAAGCTTTAGTGTCTCGTGTGACAGACTGTTGCAACAATATTCATGTTTGTAGAAGTAGCAGTGTTAAATAACCTGCAGTTTACAAAAAAAACTGCAAGCACATGAGGAACATGATGGATGAGCTGTGAGAATAAAGAGAAAACACTTCTGTACTGTAACTGCAATGACAGTGTGATTCTCCATCAGCTGCACCATCTATTTCCGTCAAGTTGATATAACGTCTTCATGCTCCCTCAGATGTGTCTGGCGTTGAGGTACCTGCACAAAGAGAAGAGGATCGTCCACCGTGACCTCAGTCCAAACAACATCATGCTGGGGGAGAAAGACAAAGTCACCATCAGTCAGTAGCTGTTAGCAGCTTTCCACACTACATATCCAGCCACAGCACATTTCTCAGCTTGCTGTACCAATAAAGTTTAACCTGTCTTTCCCCTACCTGAAGCTGACTTCGGTCTTGCTAAGCAGAAAGAAGAGAACAGCAAGCTGACGTCAGTGGTCGGCACCATCCTTTACTCCTGGTGAGGAAATTCATTGTCTTGGAGTGAATATAGAGCAGTTATTACAACCTGCTAACGTGCAGGTGCAGGACTTTCTGCAGGTGCTTGTAGTTCTAGCTACAGCTATGTACAGTTGTCTTGTGTTTATCAAGATTTTATGACAAAAATCAATTCACACAGTCATATTTTGGGGACCCTCTTCCTATGAGAAAACCCAACAATTATTACTATTTTCCAAAGAAAGTATAATTTTGTCCAGTTTCTACATCTTTAAAGGGATCTTTATACTTGCTTTTAAAAGAGTGCTCTGCTGATTGACATTGCACATCTATAACACCGGGCTGCAAGGTGTCCCGGTGGTTAGCACCGTCGCCTCGCAGCTAGAAGGTTGCCGGTTCGCGTCCCGGTGAGGACACCCGGGATCTCCATGTTCTCCCCGTGCAGCGTGGGTTCTCTGGCTTCCAGAAACATGCTGAGGTTAATTGGTGATTGTAAATTGTCCGTAGATGTGAATGTGAGTGTGCTTGGTTGTCTGTCTCTAAGTGTAGCCCTGTGATAGACTCCAGCCCCCCATGACCCTAGTGAGGATGAAGGTGTAGAGATAATCGATGGATAGTTTTGTCTTCTTCATCCCATGCTTTCTTCTTTCTTGTCAAAACTTGGGATACTTGAAGGGGTTAAGGTGAGATCTCGTGGCTGGGGTTTGTAGGCATGTGTGTTTGTGTTGTCAGTCCAGAGGTGGTGAAAAACGAGCCTTACGGAGAGAAAGCCGACATCTGGGCTCTGGGCTGCATCCTCTACCAGATGGCCACTTTACAGCCTCCGTTTTACAGCAGCAACATGCTGTCACTGGCCAGCAAGGTAACAAGAGCGCACACAAGATTCACATTTCACACTTGACTGCAGATGTTTTTTTTTTGTTTTTTTTTCTGCCCTCAGTTGTTCATCTTCTCTTTTTTCTGTGCTGGTAGATTGTCGAGGCTGTTTACGAGCCAGTCGAGGAGGGATCTTTCTCAGAGAGAGTCACAGACATGATCAGATGGTGAGATTATGGCGTTAATGGGTCAGTTCGCCTGCAGAGGGCTCCATTCTATCGGCTGCTTGACCTGATTCAATTGATGGAGTTGGGAATAGTTTATCTCTTTAAAAAAAATCTAATTTCCTTAAAATAATGTTATTTACACAATTACTTAGAGCATTGTTTTTGTGTTTTTGTTGTTGTAGGTTAATATTAAAAAACTGATAGCCTCATGATTTTCTATCCTAACTGTGACTGTGTTGCATTCATATCTGTATTCTCTGCCATGATTTCTTCTACACTGTCTAATAAAATGCTCAACAAGCACATTCATGCAGTACTCTGTTCTGTTGTGGTTCGTCCTGTCAGGTGTCTGAGTCCAGACGCAGAGCAGCGGCCGGACATCGTGACCGTCAGCTCCAGGATCTCTGACCTCATGATGAGGCTGATGGACGGACTCTACACGTCCCACAAAGCGCTGGAGCGGAGAGCAGAGAGAGACCGGAAACGGGCGCAGAAGTACTTCCATGAAAAGCACGAAAGCAGGACGAACTGCAGTCACTCCAATCCGTCACAGGTAAATGTTTAAAAATCACACAACGATTCAGATAGTAGTCGTTGCACAAAAGGTTACGATATGAACTTTTCGGTTATTGTGTTGCACACTTTGCAGGAACGGCTCTTCATGAAGACTGGATCTCAGGCTGCGTGCTCTTCGACCACCTGCAGCTCAAACCACAGCGAGCAGAGGATCAGTACAGGTTTCATACGGCTCAGGATTTAACACAGACTGTGAAAGATTGAAACCAAGATGATATGATGTGTTGCAAATCTGTTTTTAGGTGATGCATCAGATGGGAGTGCTGAACCATCAGACACTGCTGCCTCTACTGGTAAATACTATGGTCAGTTCGGTTAAAGCTGCTAGAATTTTAAAGAGATTTTTTTTTTTTTAACGTGCCACAGAACTGTGTTTTTCTTTGAGGCAATTGCAAACCTTTATTATTAGTTGTTGTGGAGGAATTCAGGGATTGGAATTGGCAGTCGGAGTCTGTTTTCATGCCTCCTGTTGAACAGAATTTGGCAATCAAAGGTCACTGCAGTGAAATGGTGACAAAACACTTTCATGGCCATAAAATTTAAATTCTAATTTGGGCAAACTTTTGCACAAATGTCTAAAAGAATTTAAAAGATGAAGCAGTTGCTAGTAGAAACAGGGATCTTCCAGCAAAATACAAGTCGAGCAGGTGCTGCTTAGCTCAAAGACAGCAAATGTTCGGATTACAGAAATGAAGTCAATCCAAAGCTTTTTATTAGCAAACCAACTGTTTCCCAGTCAAGGCTGTGAATGAAGCAACGTGCTCAAGACCCCTTTTTGTCTTCTGTGAAGTCAAGCAATGACCTTTTATATCACAAAGGTCAACTTCCCTATGACATCATGTCCAGCAGAAACATGTTTTCCACCATAACTCAGGAGAAGAGGTCCAGACTGTGACTGTATGTCACAGATACAGTCAGACACCGAACCGAACTGGTGAGACAGGTCTTGGGTGTCCACCACTAACCTGTCGTGGTTGTATTGATTTCCTGTGCTGCTGGGTTTAAGACGTGGACGACGCATCCGTGTTTTACAATCTGCAGCTTCTGTGCAGAAACATCCACCTGTGAAGCGTTGCTGTCCACTTTGTGTTCAGTCACATCAGCTTTGTTGCTTTTGTTCACATACAAGGGACTTGACAGGTTTCTGTTGATCTCATTGATGCTACTTCTACTACTAGTAACAACAACAACATATATTTTATGATTCTGAGCAGACGTGGATGTAAACTGCTACCTGACCAGTTCTGGAGCAACTTTAAACGCGAGACGGGAATCCTAATCTAAGACGACTCATTGTCTTGTTTCTGCTTACGAGTTGAGCTGTAGCAGATTTTGTTCTCCAATTCAGACAAAACATGATTTGTTTCCTGTTTTGCTTTGATCAAAGGGTTAAAGTCCGGCGCCTGTGTTACACCTGATCACGTTCTGGACAGGTAAATGAACAAGCCCTCGTACATCCTCACAGTCGGTGCTGTATCTAGTCCTAACACGTGTGGAAACAATGATTTAATAAAGAACAGCTTTCTCTAGCTACAAATGTTTGTTGGTGTGTAGTTATCCAGACACAAACCTCCTGACCTGCCTCTCCCACTTGTCTTTTTCTCAGTGAGGATTTTGCTGCTACAAAGATGAAACCAAGACCAGGTACCTCTTCAGCCTGATTGTCAATCCTTTGCGTTTAAATCTCCTGACAAGACGAGACAGAGTAGATAATGCTGTTGAATATAAGCTGTCAAAAAACAGCACAATGGGAAGACCTATTATAATTTATAGTCTCTAGTAAGATGCATAAGTCCTGTTTGTTTAGTCCTGTCAGTCAGTGTGTGTGTTTTTGCTCCTGTCTCAGTGTCGGGGGTGATCTGTGTCTCCCAGAAGAAGCTTCGACAGATTGATGATCCCATCCAGAGGCTCCTCATGCAGCTGCACAAAATCATCTACATCACACAAGTACAGTCACGCAGCCGTTCCTGTTGAATCTTATCAGCCCAGATTAGCTGCAGTCACAGAACATACCAGTCAGTCAAAGTCAGGGGTTTCATTACTCTTTGCTCCATCTGTTTTTCATCATCTTGCACAGCTGGAGAGCCTGGAGACGCTCTAATCAGACAGCAGTGGTCACATGTATCTGTGAATGTGCTGCTATTAACTCGCTCTCATTCTGTGTCCAGCTCCCACCGGCTCCACACCACGACACCAGACGGCGCCTCGTTGAAAGATTTAAAAAGTCCCTCTTCCACTCTGGCAGCGATCCCTGCAGCCTGAAAGTGGAGCTCAGCAAGGTTTGAACTATTGGCTCTAATGCTAAAGTGCACTTAGTGATAAGGGGCTGCAGGGGACTCAGTGGTTAGTATCGTTGCCTCGCAGTTAGAAGGTTGCCTGTTCGCGTCCCGGTGAGGACACCCGGGATCTTTCTGCGTGGAGTCTCCATGTTCTCCCCGTGCAGCGTGGGTTCTCTCCGGGTTCTCCGACTTCCTCCCACAGTCCAGAAACATGCTGAGGTTAATTGGTGATTGTAAATTGTTCGTAGGATGGATGGACTTAGTGATGAGGGAAAAAGTTATCACACAGAGAAAATGAATCGGTAAACGTGAGAATAATAATAATTCATGTTGTTTGTATAGTGCTTTTCAAGAACTCAAAGACGCTTCACAGGATGAAAGCAAAAAAAGCATTTGAAAGCCGTATCGTAAAGGAATGCTTTGATGCTGCAGTTATCACCACTTTTACACGAGCATCAGAACGTTACACAGAGCCAGCATTGTTTGGCTCTGTAGGGCACCTCATGCTCCTCAGTGGGAAGTCCGTGAGAACAAGGCTGCTTCGTGCTGTGTTTTCTATTCCCTGTGCGCTGTCCTCCTGAACACATGTCCGGTGCTAACCATATGAGCTGCTGCAAGCCGTTTTCAGACCTCACTGGCAATTCTGCATCTCTGTCCATTTTTAGTTCATTTTTTTTTGTCCCTTTGGACGGCACACCTCAAGAGCCGAGTCACTCAGAAATGTCTTTAAACCGGGTCAAAAACTTGTGCCTGGATTGTTTTTGATCTTTTGAGCTTCTAAACTTATGACTCCATATTTTCATGATGTGATGAAAATAAAAAGGTCAGTTCAGCTTCCTTATAACCATATTTTAATGACCCATATGCAATAGTAACTGACATTAATTGGTATATATCTCGCCCTCTAATTATGAAGAAAATTAATGTTTGGCTTGATTACAGAACAGTTTTATTGGCTATCTCGATTCTTTATACAAATGGCACTTTTTTGTCTATTGCAAATACTACAATGATCACCAATGAGCTAACAACAGAAGTATTCAGACTCTGTACTGAAGTAAAAGTACCAACACAGCAATATGAAAATACTCTATTACTCTAAATGTCCTGCAATAGAGGTCCTACTCAAGTAAAAGTGGATTATTATTCTTAAAAGCAAGTAATGCTGTCAGATAGTAAGAACAATATTGCCCCTAAAATGTAGTGGAGCGGAAATATAAAGTAAAGTACAACTACCTCAAAAGTGTGCTTAGGTACAGAACTTAATTAAATGTACTTCCACCACTGGCCAATACCTACTGCCCAGAACGTCAATATATTATATTTCAGCAACTTTTTGATTATTGTTATTCCTGAAGAAACTGACAATACTTAGTATAAGCTGTGCACGGCAGCAGCTGTTTAACACACCTAAAAATGCCACGGACCATTTCCTAAAACCGAAGGTAACGTTAGGAAAGTGCTTGGGTTGAACAGATAACTTTAAGAAACCTAAATATATATTCATGGAACAAAAGCACATCAAAACAGCACTAAAAACCTGTAGCTACCCAAGCTGGTCTTTACATCAAATCCTCGACCAAACCCAGAGGAGACGCAGAAGGAAAGACCAAGAAACGAAACAACACAGTCACCCCCTATGCTGCAGGAGTTTCTGAAAAGCTCAGGAGGATTTTTAACAAACAGAACATTCCAGTGCACTTCAAACCCACCAACACCCTGAGACACAAGCTGGTCCACCCTAAGGACAAGACACCGAGACACAAACAGAGCAACGAGGTGTACGCAGTCCAGTGCAGCGAGGAACACCCAGACCTGTACATCGGGGAGACAAAACAACCGCTCCACAAGCGCACGGCTCAGCACAGAAGAGCAGCTCCTCAGGACAGGACTCAGCATCCACCTGCATCCTAAGGACAAAGGACACTCATTCGAAGACGACAACGTACAGATGTTGTCCAGGGAGGACAGATGGTTTGAGAGAGGAGTGAAAGAAGCCATCGATGTCAAACTGGAAAGACCATCCCTCAACAGAGGTGGAGGTCTGAAGCATCACCACTCACCTGTTTACAGTTCAGTCCTAAGAACTCTCCCCAGGAAGATGAAACCACATCCACACCAAACCACGAAGACCCTAAAGAACCCCACTGTGGCAGGGGGAGCACTAACGAGTCACATAACGAGGGGGAGGAGCAACAAACCCCCAATTGAAACCGAAACTCAGGTGTTAATGGCTCCTTCAGGATATTAGTATCTGGAACTCCCAACTAGTCAGTCAGAGCTGATGAAGCCTCTTGGATGAGAGGTGGAACGTCTTCAAGGAACTCAAGCAGGTCCAGCTGCTACGATTAGTCCACGAGAACAAATATATTCAGTTTGTATTCACAAAAAGGAAAAGAAAAGCAGCAACTCTACACATTTTAGAAACTAAACTGAGGACCGTTTGACAGAAAACATCAATGTTATTTAAAACAAACAAACAAAAAAACAGCTACGGGACTGTTTTTAGCTCTGGACTGTAATCTGTGTCGTGTGATGTCATTTTAACTGCCTAATCTGTGTAAAGCAGTTTCTTGTATCATGTTGAACATCGGCTGTAATCACATACCTGCCAGATTGCTGGTAAAGTCACAGATTTTTCACATAAATCAGGTAAACGTGGACAGTGTCTGGCTGCTTACTGAACTCTTACCAGTTTTATTTGTAGTATATAATTAAATGATCCTCTTCTTCCCTCTCAGCTCCTCCAGGCCTCCACGGAGCTGATGGAATTAGGACCAACCAGTTCAGACTGGTGGCCGCTGGTGCAGCACTTCACAGGAGAGCGCCACGCTGCCGATAGCACAGGTAGAGTCACTGCTGTCACAGCTTCACGCTACGTTTCCACTGAAAGACATACACGGACAAAATGCTGCAGAGCTTCTCCTGCAAAAATGTTACATGCACTGCATTTAAGTGTTCCTCTTGTTTGATCCAAAATATGAGCAAACCACCAGGAACACTTTTAAATGCAGTCCAGTGCACCACCACCTCTAAAATGTAAAAACCTCTCACATGGCAGAGTTGCTGGATTTGACTTCATCAGACTTCATTTATTCAGATTAATTTTGATGCTGAAAAAGTGAAGCTTATTCAGATTTTATTTTTTGTGACAGTTGACGGGAATCTCAAAGACGGAGTTACGTATCAGCAAATGCAGGTCAGTTAAAAAACAAATAACTGCACAGTCAGTTTTATCATTAATTGAAAGAATAGTTCAGTGTTTTGGGAAATTAGAGATGCTGCTAAGTGGAGAGAGTGTGGTTTTCCACCCGTTTCCAGACTTTAATCTATCGACAGCTGATTAGTTCATTTCCCTTCTTGATGACAGTGAATATCTCCCCGTTGTAAGTGGAGTGTGTTCAAATGTTCGTTTTCAGGGAATAATTGAGGAATTCCTGCAGGACAGCAGCTACTATGAAGCAACACACAGCAGGTGAATACACACATTTTACCGTTCTGTAGTGTTGCACACCTAGAATTCAGTCTCTGTGCTTTATTAAAAGCCTGTTACTAGTTCTAAGCTGTGGAAAGACTTTCATGGCAAACCCTAAATGGGTTTTATTTAATGGCAGCAATCAAGTTGTTTCAGGAGTTAATCCACAAAAATATTGGAGTTGTGAAATGTGAAAAAATCTTTACCTGCTTTAATGCAAATAAATACATCATTTAATTTGGTTTCTTTTGATTTTAGGTTCACAGAAAAGAAATGACCAAGAAAAGAAATAACTGTCGTCTATACTCAACCAAAGAAGTCCCAGAAACAGTTGGAGAAACTTTGGATTTATTTGTGATACGTTATGAATGCTTGAAATGTAATTAACCTCAATTTATATGTATTTAATGTATAAAACTATCAAAGCACTTGTTAAAAACATGCATTTGTTTGCACTTAAGCTGCTGTAACCACGGTGGACAGTTCACGTCACCACACACCTCTTTGGTTCTCAGGCGCTGCTTTTGCTGTGATGTGACTTTGTGAACCTCCAAATATAATTTATTATACGTGAAACTAAATCTGATTTTTCTCTGTCAGTTAATTATCTAAATGTAAAATGTGTGATTGATCCACGAGGAGCTTCTCATATGAAAGTGAACTGGCTCCAGTCCACCACGGTCCTGGTTTATCTGTGGGGGGTCCAGCCTCTGTGTTCCTGTGAATCTTTGTTTTGTTTTTTCAGGGCAGACTGAGTGAAGCACATTAAATTCTCAGGACAAAAGTGGTCAGTGGTTTGAAGTGTCTGCGAGCCACAATTTCCTTGTTCACCTCACCTTCGATGAACTGAAAGGAGGCCCAACTTTTACCTGAATTCAACACATCAGTGTTTGACAGACGTGAGAACCAGCAGGTTAAAAAGTTTTTTCCACTTGTCAGCTGTTATATTCAAAATATATAACATCTAGAATAAAGCTTTTTGCATGTAATTCACATTTTCATCATTTAGTTTGAAAAGCTGACGGCAGGAAATAAGCTTCCTTTGTGCACTTTGATCCAAAAGAGGATTGGTCAGTATAATCTGTATAAAGAGTATCAAACTACTTTATCTGATTACATTTGAATGATAGACACTATTCACTAATAAACTCTATTTAATCCAGACAACGCTAACTGATGTAAATGAAGTGGATGTGTCTTCTTTTGGTGCACTGAGAGGAATGTCCACCTTGAACTTAAAATGAGTGATCTGCATAAAATGATCAGTTTTGGAGAAACATTCAGATAATTTACGTGTGCAAATTACCAACACAGCACCCATCCATCCATCCATTCATCCATCCATCACATAATCGCTCCATGTGGGGGTCTTTTCCCAGTCAGAGGAAAACTGCATCGTTAGGCACTGACCTTCCCAGGGAGGCTGAGAAGTGTGAATAGGCATTTGATCATTGGAAAATTTACTGAACTCAAACCATGTGAGACATCTAGATTTGGTAGAACTATTAGCCGACGTCTGAAATGTGACTACAAACTACTTTTTACAGGAGGCCAAAGTGGTTAAAAAGAACCCCATCAGTTACGGTGAACTCTTCCTCTTTTAAGTACCTAAAGCTGTCAGATAAATGGAGGGGAAACATAACAGCCTTTGTTTTGACACAGAGTTATGTAACCTGTAAAGTCCTCACCGACATAGCATTCTCTAATAGCTGTTTGTTTAAATCAGGGCTTATTTAACTACTAAATAGATGAGTGGATGTACCTTTATTTACTGTGCTGCTGTGTGCAGTTCCTCCCACGATCGACAGGGGGCAGCATGAACCTTAATATGAGGAGAAGAGGCTCTGACCTCGAACAACCTCAGATTCATAAAAGGAAACTAGATCATCTCAGAAAGAGCCTGCAGCTTCAGAGGAAACACGAAAATGCAGAATGAAATTTAATACACAAGACTTTAATAGGCCAACGCAGACACATGAAATGTGTTTAGTCGTATCACAAATAAAAAAATGCTCATATGTATAAACAGAAAATGTAAAAACTTCAAGGTATGGAAGCTGTTGGCACATTTGCAGTAGGCACATGTGAGCTGTTACAGTACAGGACGCTTGTTTGTCAAAGTGTACATTTTTAAGCACATTTAATTTTCTGATTTAAGACTCTATTCCTACTTGTCAGGTTCTATCAGACATTTGAGATTTCAGACCACATTTCCCATAATCCATTTTTATTGTATTTGGAAAAGACTGCATGTACTGCACTTCACACTCTTATTTTTAGTTTTCATTGGGAGAAAATATAAGGTATAACTTGTGGGGAAAACTCTTTTTTTAAACTTTATTTTGGGGGAAAATTGCCAAACATTTAAAGCGTTTTTTATTACAGTGATTCTACAGGTTTTATGTCCCAGTAATCACTGAAACAGCAGCTACGGCCCTCCTCGTTTATGAAGATATAACTTGCCGATAAGCACATTAGTTCATTACATAAGGACATTTATCATCATCCTTAACATATCGAAACCCAAAACCTGCCGGCAGGTATGAAAGGCATGTTCATTTTTATTATTTTTGAAATTGCTCAAATTAAACCATTTATCAGGGACAGAAAGTATAAAACAAAGAATTTAAACTTTCAGATGTTCATTGACCTCGTGTGTGATGGTAGAAGTAAACACATTTGATAATTACTTCATTCAGACCATTTCCAAAACATCATGTAACAAAAAAATCTGCTCTCTTCAGCAGAACCGGGAGGCCGTGATTCAGCTGCAACTGAGTCGTGTAACAAAACTTTAAGGACTACAGTCGTGACTTGATAATCCGATGGGTGGATGGATGGATGGATGGATGGAAAACCATTCTGTCATCACACTTGTGTGTTTCTGCTTTAACTACATGACACCAAATACAGCAGGGGACTATTTAAATTTAATTTTTTGACTATTTAAGACAAACCAATTCATCCGAATCATCCACCATCCATATTTGTGTATTGATTTCAGCAATACAGTCGTGACTCGATGATCTGACACTAAATGTAAAACCTTCTTTTATGTCGGATAGCAAGGCTGTCGGATTGTCAAGACGGAGGTCCTGATACAAGGAGGGCTTGATGCTGGAAGGCTCATTAGTTGTTAATATT
>NW_007579136.1:168130-184280 GCF_000690725.1 Stegastes partitus
GTCCTGCAGTGTGAACGTAGCCAATCTGTGGGATTGTTCAGTCAGATAATACGCCGTCATCCTGATTGGTGACATTAAATGTCATGTCGGAGTCACAATCCAAGGCTGTCGCTATGTTAAGACTCTTTTCTATGACTTCCGTTCGTTTTGCCTAAAAACCTGTCGGATAGCAAGGTTTTGGATTGTTAAGGGTCGGATTATTGAGTCACGACTGTACTTGGTTGAACTGCAGGTTGTGTTTACGCGTAACAGAGAGACAAGAATGAAATCAATGGAATGTAAACACATCTGTAGTATGTCGAGCCAACATTTTTTCCCAAGTATTTTTCCCCCCGTATCTCACTGAAGATATTTCAGAGTTATCTCTACTTCTTGTCATAACTGTGTTGTTTTCATAAAACCTACTCGATTTTCTACTGCAGTGGCAAATGGGTTCAGTGAATAAAAACATGACAGGAGCAAAAATCACCCAGAGACTCCTCAGGGTTTTGCGGGTTACTTAACATTTGTTGTTAATCAGCACAAAACAAAGCTATGAGGTGATGATGGCGCAACCGGAAATGCTAAGGGACCACTAAGGTTATTTTACACTGAAATATATCAGCGTAGATCAAAAGTCGTGGAGCAGCAGACCAACACGGTGCCACAGCGCAGATGTAGATGGGAATGTTTCTGCAGAAAACAGTAGCCCCAACACTATCTAAAGTTGTGTATCATCGTCAGCCCACCATCCGTGTATAATCATGTTGATTTCCAGCAAAAGGTTCAATTCCAACATCCACTGAGCCACAAGCTGATAGTATCGTGTATTCAGTTTACTTCTTCATATCCTATGTCAACTCCACAACACTACTTTGTGGACTTTGTTACAGCCAATTATGAACATTCACCCTTATGAGTAAAAAGTTTTTGCATTTACATTTCCCTTTTTACAAAAAACATGAGACACAAACCGTAGATTTTGACACATTATGTATAAACCTAAAAAAACAAACTTGCTTTCTACCTTACTATAACTACTGCTGCTAAACGCGTTATTTAATGAGGTAAAAAATTAATCCATGTGATATCTCATGCACATATAAATACAGCAAAAACCAGGAACAGTGAAGATGCGCCTGCTGCCATGTTGCAGGGTTCATGAAACAGAGATTAACACATTACTGCATGAGTCTTTTTTTTCCTCCTTTGAGGCAGGATTTGAGTTCATAGAAATAAACTGGTTAAACTGAGTCTCCTCCTGAAACCCTCGTCTGCATCTCATTCTAAATATTCACCGGGAGACTCTGGACACTAACTGAGGTAAGAAACTAGCAACCCTCTGAACTGCATCTGTACATTATGTCGTTACTAATTTCTCTCGAGGGGAAGAAAAGTTCCTAGAGCAGTTTCAGAGTGAGAAACCAGAGGAGTTGTGGATGTGCTGAATGGTGCCTGACTTCTGGTGTTTCTCCAGGTTTTCGAGATCCTCCAGCATCTCCTCAATCAGCGGAGGCATGGAGCCTGGGATCTCCATCTTCAGCGTCACCACTCGCTCAGCTCCTGAGGGAATGAACAGACATGTTGCTTCTAATAAACAATGTGCAACAGAAGGATTACGGCCTCCCAGCAAAGATTGTTCACAGACGTTTGTTCAAAGGAAGATTTTAGACCATAGACTGCAGAATAAACCTACAATGCACATTGACATGAAAACTCAGAAAAAGAGGCTGTCCTTCTAAATGTCTCTGTCAGTGGTACATGATGCAAGTTACAGCACCTTTCCAAGGCACACATCGAATTAGAGACAAATTAATAGTCTAATAGCAGGCTGGGGGCTGTAAGGTGTGAATGTGAGTGTGCTTGGTTGTCTGTCTCTAAGTGTAGCCCTGTGATAGACTGGTTACCTGTCCAGGTGAACCTGCCTTCAGCCTCAGTCAGCTGGGATAGACTCCAGCCCCCCATGACCCTAGTGAGGGTTAAGCGGTGTATAGATAATGGATGAATAGCAGGCTGGCATTTTCAAACCTTTGGCGCTGATGCTGCGCAGGTCGGTGATCTTCATCAGGGCCTTGGGGAACATGAGGGGCATGCTTGGCCGCCTCTTACGGGAGTAGATCTTCAGCGCCTCCAGCAGCGGCTCCTGCAGCACTTCCACCTTCGACGGCTCCTCCAGGTCCTGCCGGTCTGTTCAGAACGAGAGAAGACAAAGAATAAAGCTTATTTTGAATAGTGTGAAGTGAATGACATACTGAGGCAATTTTGATTTTTAAAATCATAAGTATGATTTTATTATGAGTGACAGATGAATATATTTGAGGAATAAAACATCTCAGGCTACAGTCTTGGATGCCTCATGACGCCACTGCTCTCCAGAAGCGGAGCTGTTACCGGCACAGCAATTCAAATCACATTCACTACATTTTAAAGACGATAGAGATTCGGTACCTCCAGAGACGAGACAGATGGCGCTGAGGAGCCCGCTTTCCGTTTCGTCCATCTCTAGCGGCAGCAGCTGCCCAGCAAAGGTGAAAACCTGATCGGTCAGCGGCCCGAATCCTGCGTTGTGGATCTGAGTGCGGGTCAAGGTCAATCCATCAGAAAAGGTCATGGTGTCCTTGTCAGGTGTGTAGCGTGTGCAAATCCTCAGGATCTGGACGAAAAGAGGAAGAACAGAGCAAACGAAACAGACAGAAAGACTGATTTTAACAAAGTGGACAAGCGGAACAAGTGCAAAGTCATAAAGCACAGGGCACCAAAATTAGACAGTGAAGGCTAGTTCAGTTACACTTTAATGTTAATCACTGTGTGTTGTCCCTGTTGAGTTACATGAGCAGAAATTTAAACCCAAATATGGATTTAGGAGAGCATGTGCGGCCCACTGGACTTACAGGACGACATATTCTAGATGCCAACTACCAAGGGGAAAATATTGAACCCAAACATGGCAAACAAAAGTCTCAACGCTTCATGAGGGAATAATGTGTAAAAACGTAACCGATCTTGTGGTTGTACACAGACACAGATCGCTGTCCTGTGGGTAAATGATCAAGGCCAGATGGCGACGATGACGTACGGACTTGGCAGAGAATGACAGAGTCGTCGGAGGGAGGATGAAGAAGAATAAAACATGCACTCTGTCTGTTGCCTGCAGTCTGTCTACCAGCCTGCCTGTCAGTTTGTCTTTGGCATGAGCAACAGTGAGTCTAGATCCACAGAAGGTGTGAACTGCAGGAGGAGCCACGTGTCTGCACATATGAGTGTGTCTGTGTTGCTTAATACTGCAGATGAAGCAGCTATTTCAGGCACCGTCCCACTGAGGGCTCAGCTCTTCAGGTTGACCCACCAGGATGTCGAGGCAGGCGGCTTTGAGCAGAGTGATCTGGTCAGCGATTGTGAGGCCGGTGAAGCCGGGAACTCGCTTGGCGAACTCCACCACCTTGATGATGCACTTGGTGGCGAGCTCGCTGAACTTGTCCCACAGCCCGAGGTCCAGCTGGATCCTGTGGTCTGAACTGGAGTTCTGAATGGATAAGAAAGAATATCTGTCAGGTGTTTTGTTGCTTGCTGTTCAGGAGATGTTTGGGTTCAAGATTAGAGGACGGTACGGGACAGATTATATTTAACTTAAGTATATCTTTACTATGTGACGATGGGAACTCTCTACAAATGACTACATTAACACACATTACTCCAATTTGGTTAAGATGTGGGGCTGCACGGTGCTTCAGTGGTTAGCACTGTCGCCTCGCAGCTAGAAGGTCGCCGGTTCCCGTCCCGGTGAGGACACCCGGGATCTTCCTGCGTGGAGTCTCCATGTTCTCCCCGTGCAGCGTGGGTTCTCTCCGGGTTCTCCGGCTTCCTCCCACAGTCCACAAACATGCTGAGGTTAATTGGTGATTGTAAATTGTCCGTAGGTGTGAATGTGAGTGTGCTTGGTTGTCTGTCTCTAAGTGTAGCCCTGTGATAGACTGGTTACCTGTCCAGGTGAACCTGCCTTCACCCTGAGTCAGCTGGGATAGACTCCAGCCCCCCTGGTGAGGACTATGAGGACTAAGCGGTGTACAGATGACGGATGGATGGATGTAAAACAAGTCACGTTACAAGTTTTGAGACACTTTCATTTGTTTATCCTGTGTTTGCCTGCAATCTGTATTTTTCTGTTTTATTGGCAGCCACAGTGGACGAACCTGTTTGTTTGATCTTCACCTCTCTGCAGACAGTTTTCTCTGTTGTAAGAAAATCATTTTGACATTCTGCTCTCATGACACAAATAATTAGAAACCATGTCGTGACTCACTGTGGTGTATTTTCCCAGCTGGCAAAGCGAGGGGAAGGTCTCCCTGTGAGCCCTGCAGATCTTCTCCACGATCAGGCCCAGCTCCGCCGTCAGCTCGTACGTCTCCATAATGGTCATTTTCACTGCTTCCTTCTTCCCCTTCTTTTTGCTGTTTCGGTCGTTTCTCACCGCTGGAGAAAAAGAGTGACGACGTTGGAAGATGGGAATGAGGGATTCAGACAGCTCAAACGCTGGCTACACAAGAGCTTCTTGAGTTTTAATGTGATTTTTATGTCCATATGGTGTTTTTCATATGCTAGAAAAAAATAAGTAGTTAATGCCACCCTGAAACTGCAGTGTACTGATGACTGCCTCAAAAACAAGGATTCAGGTTATCATACATCAACCATTTTTTCTGGTACAGAGTACACACTTATCATACATGTTGCCAGAGACAAGAATACATGTGCAAGTTACAGAAAGAATATTCTGGGTGTGAACCTGCAGGCCCAGTGTGGAGTTTGCATGTTCTCCATTTGCCTGCAAGGGATTTGTCTGGGCGCTCTCGTTTCCTCCCACTATCCAGAGACACGTGGTAGGTCAAATTATAATTCTAGATTGGCAGTACGTGTGAGTGTAGGTTGTCTGTCTTTGTGTTGATCATGTGACAACCTAACCAGGGTGTACCGGTGCCAGTGTTGGCTGGGATCAGCTCCAGCCTCCTGGATGAATGGATTATAAATGGAGCCAACCAGGAACAGGAAATGATGCTCCTCTTATCCAGCCGCTGTTGCCCCAAAGCACAAATTGTTTCAAGTAATGACAGTATGCTTTATTCATACTGCTAATGGGCATTTTAATTAATTTTTACTAATTATGCATTCCACAAAACGATCAGGGAGGCATCTGAGTGGTTCCAAATTCATTCTGTGGCAGGACAACAAGCCTAAACATACAATCATACGGAGCAGTTCTCCCACAGAACTAAAGAGCTAGTTGGAACTCCCCTCATAGTTCTTTGTGCTATTTTCTACCACAAAATAGTTTAAATGCTCCAAGAACCACAGAAAATAATTTAACCAAACACAGCTGGCAGTGAGCTGCAGATCGTCTTTTACTACAGAGGGCAGGTAAGGCCGACCAGCGCAGCCTAACCAGGTTAGCCTTTCATAATCACTTCCGTAACAGTGTCAACACGTTTCCCTGCGTCCTACTGACTCAGCTCAGGCAGCTACGCACATGTCAGGAAGGCTCCGATTATGCAACACCTCAGTCTCTGCCCTCTTCACTCAAACTCTTCCTCCTCCTCCTCCTCCTCCTCCTCCCTCTGGATGCCCTACATTCACCCGTCATTGTGTAAACACTCCAGAGAAGATCGTCTTACACACTGACTGAAGCAGTTACACACACGGGATCCATGTGTCTGTGACATGGGATGTATTTATGTAATGTGTGTGTGTCTGAGCGTAGACGAGCAACAAAGGGACCATGTGAAGGGGTGGATCCCTCGCTGCTGCTGCGCATAACAGTTATCTAGGTCAGGCCTGGTTAACACAGTCTGACTTTGTTTCCGTTGTACAGTGGAGAGTCTTGCCGGATACAGCAGAACTTCTCAATGAGTAATTTAAATATGAATATTTTACAAGGTTTTCCAATTTAACACCAATCTGATTTTCTAAGGTTTGACGAGAGGCTGCTGCCTCAGTGCCAATGACCAAGTTTTGCTTCATTACAGTGGTTGACACAAAAAAAGGGACAAATCTGTAAAATTTGATTTTTAGAAGAATATTCCACAGACCTTGCTGTGATCACAAACAGAAAGCATAAAGAGTTAGAGGACATCAAGCGTACATGTTGCATGTGTATTCTGGACTATTTTTGTCCTTGAAGTCGCATATCCGAGATGCAGCCTGAATTATATTAACACGTGATAAAATGTTGATTTTGGGTTTATTCCTTAGATCAGTCCATTCACATGTTTTCTACATGTAGGTAACATATGATATTATGATTCCATATGATATCCATATCGCTGTCAAATACCGTCAACATGCTTGAGCGATAACACCAGAAAGAAGCCGCGAGCAACGTGTCACTGCCAGCCAATCCTGTCCCGTGATTTGTGTCATGTGGTAGCAACATGACGCTTTTGTTTACACATAGTTGCCCAAGGCGTAAAAGCAGGAAAAACATACACAGAACTTATCTTTTTCAGTCTTGAATAGTGTCTGAAGTTGTTTTTGTTAGACTGTTCAGCCCCAGTAACCTCAACCAAAAGAAGTTAGGGCAGGCTGGATGGTGCCTGAGAGGCAAAGCTCGGGGCAAAGAGTCCACACAGCACATTGCTCTGAATGCACAGTAATAATGAGGCCATGTGACGGCCTCACTTGCAGCCATCCTAACCATGAACAACATAACTTTAAATATGACAGGGAGCTCATTCAGGCAAAGACCCTCATGAGCTCTGCTGAGTCAGAGTGGATCAGCCACTCACACTCTTTGGACATTCCCACAGCGAAGCACCTCTGCAGCCGACAGTACTGACAGCGGTTCCTGGTGATCTTGTTAATGATGCAGTTCCTGTCGCGGTGGCAGGTGTACACCATGTTCTTCTGTACGCTGCGGCGGAAGAAGCCCTGCAGAGACACCAGGATAAAAAAGAGAAGGTATTAATAATTAATCTGAATCTGAACATAATCTTGCTTTAACATGAACTACAATGATTCATTTACTCGGAAGCATAAACGCATTACATTTCAAGCTGTTTCAAAAATTCATTAAAATAGAGAACTATGTGAACTCCTGGTGGTGCCAAGCAAAGGTCAAGGGATCACTAAAGTCTGTAAATTAATTTCTATACAAAATATTAATCCAATATATCAAGACGCAGGTGACACACTGACTCTTGCTCCAGTTGTAAATGAATTATTTATAATACGATTGAAACCAGAAGTTTGCTGTATAAAAAGACACATAACCTTTTTTTCTCACTGTCTGACATTAAATCAGACTAAACTTTTCCTGTTTTCGGTCAGTTAGGATTACCGACATTATTTCTATTTGCTAAACGCCAGAAAAATGAGAGAATTTTGTTTTACTAGTTTCAAAGTTTACATACATTAAGATTAGTGTGCCTTGAAACTACGAGGTGTGTCAGAAAAGTTCCAGGACTGGTGTCACAAATGACATATTTCAAACCCAAACTAGGAGTTTTCCCTTTCAGGCGATCAACCAGCACGTCTACAAAGAGATCCTGCGACGTTTGCTTCGTTCAGAGTGCCAGAAGAGGCACTTTGCCTTTTAAATGTCTTGATTTTCAGCAGAACCTCAGTTTGATTTTACAAAATTGTCACAAACTAAAACCTGGATTCAGTGTGCAAAAAACAGGACAGCAAGTGAAGGAACATAAAACATTAATAAACAGCAAGACTCTCTGCAGAACTACATAAAATCGATCATCCATAGGAAGAAACTGTTCCTGTAAAACTGACTGAACTCCAGGTTGTTCACGTGTGTGTTCATCAAGACCCAACTCAGTCCGTGTAGTGATTAATAATGTGACAGAACATAATAAAACATGGTGTTGGACTGAATTTTACACAAATATATTTACTGAGCTGAGAAGCTGCTCCCAGTTACAGACAATCAGCCCAAACAGGAGCTCTTCCTGCACAAGATAATAAATCTGTGAAACCAGGTTTAGCATTTGATTGGAACCTAACAGAGGTGGTGCTGTGGAGCAGACCACAGCTCTGACATGTTACCTTGCAGCCTTCGCAGGCGCTGACTCCATAGTGGTAGCCCGAGGACTTGTCTTGACACACAAAACAGGGCTTGTAAGTGCGTGGAGGTGGAGGCGGAGAGGGGGGGCTGGCGAACAGATCGTCTGAGCTGGAGCTGGAGCTCTGGCTTCCCACTGCTGCAAAACACACGACATCACACCGTACGTCACTGACCAACAAACCCAGCAGGAAGAGATGACCGTGCTGCATTTCTATCTATTGAACAGGATGTCTGACTGAGTGCATCATTTCATTAACATACTTGACAGATTGTCTGCAGGTTAGAGCTGCGACAAGGAGAGGATGGATGGAAAATGAACCCGCAGTCAACCGATCTTTTGGTCAATTTTCAAACAAACCACATTTAACAATCACTTATGTGTTCAGAAACTGCTGGCCATGTTTCCTGTGAGAACTTGTAACAGGCATCCATCCCTGTTTTTTCTATATTTTATAGAAACTATGTGTGGAGAAAATAATCTGCAAGAAAAATAACCTGCAGTTGCAGCCTTACATAAGTTGACTTTAAACCTCCATGTGATAAATGTTTTCAGGACCTTTACTCAGGCCTTCTGTATAAACATGAAAAAATGTATGACAAAGAAAAGAAAACAACAAAAAATTATGATCACCTAAGAGGAGAAAATGTCGGTTTAAAACTCGCTATCTCATAATCTAAAAGGCAGACTGTTGATTCACGGCACCACAGCATTGAAAAATGTGTCTAATTTTTCGCTATCAATAAGGTTTAAATAATATCTTGGGTTAAACCTTTTCACACAGATTTCATTATGCATTTTTAAAAATAAATGTATATATCAAGAACAGTAGTACAGAACAGAAAGAGAATTTCCAGCACACGAAGCTCCAAAACAGCCATATTACACATGTTCTATATATATAAAGAGATAATGCAGAAATGCTCCAAAAGTAGGTCAGCCTCCATAGACCCTCATGTTAAAATGTTCAACCTTCCATCCATCATCTCTACACCTTAATCCTCACTTGGGTCATGGGGGGCGGAGCCTATCCCAGCTGACTCAGGGTGAAGGCAGGTTCACCTGGACAGGTAACCAGTCTATCACAGGGCTACACTTAGAGACAGACAACCAAGCACACTCACATTCACACCTACGGACAATTTAGAATCACCAATTAACCTCAGCATGTTTGTGGACTGTGGGAGGAAGCCGGAGAACCCGGAGAGAACCCACGCTGCACGGGGAGAACATGGAGACTCCACGCAGAAAGATCCCGGGTGTCCTCACCGGGACGCGAACCGACGACCTTCCAGCTGCGAGGCGATGGTGCTAACCACCGAGACACCTAGCCAACCTTACAGCCAAAATAAACATGTTTACAGCCTGGTGCAAAAAAACCTGTTTGATCTCTTTAGCTTTATTCCCCATCATGACAACTGGACAGGCGGTGCAGTTTTATATGAAGTCTTTGCTCAGTTCTGGAAGAGTCACGATAAGTCAGGCGTTGCAGAGATAGTGGAGTTTCAAAACTGCAGGTAACTTATGAGTGACATCACAGAGGGTTTGTTCATCTTGATAAACAATTAATGGAGGCAAACATTGAGGCTACTCTGAGTAACTGGCTGGACATACTGATAAGACACACAATACAGGAAGACGTGCATGTTTTGAGGATTCAGCAAACGGAGCCATAGAATAATCACGACTAAAACTTTTACATTTATTTCGTATCAGTAAGTGTGTGTACTCCACTGCAATAATAATTTGAAAATAAATTTAATAAATTAAAGTGCCAATCAGAAAAGCAGAAACTTTTTTCAAAAAGCCGACTCATCACCACAGGGCATTGTTTCGGTGCTCCCTGCTCACCTTGCAGGACTTCTGTGTAAATCAACACCGATCTTATCAGCCTTTATCTTTGACTGTGAAGCTGCATCACTATCAAGGCGCCCTGCTGCCCTTTTACTGACACACATTCCTCAGTTTGCACAAATGAAACTGTGAAGTTGTGTATTTCTGCTCGATGACACTCAAGAACAAAACCCAAACTGTCTCATAAGCAGTGACAAAGCTGTGCTCACAGTCGTGGATTCAGTGTAAAAGTGACCTCTGGCTAATATGTACAGCTGTTGAGATGCAAAGTGACCTACTTCAGCACAGCTTTCATCTCCATTTTTTTTGTCCAGCTGAATGTTTCATTTCACTCCATCAAACTCAGCACACAACCCTCCCACTTTGAACCCACTTTTGAGCAGAGATGTGCTCCAGTGTGCAGCTCGCCCAGCCTCCTGCTGGCTCTGCGGTCGCCTCCACCACTCCGGCTCTGACAGAAAATGAAGAAAGCTGTTTTGCAAAAAGGGGCCAAAACGAGAAAAATCGCTCGTCTCCGTCCCCTTGAACCCATGGCCTCTGGTTGAACCTGGAACCGGCGGGTCAAACGAGGACACCCCCATCGGCCCCCAACGCTAAACAATGGCGGAGCATGCCACGAGCCCAACTGACTGATGAGAGGCAGCGAGAGAGAGGCTGGAGGAGCAGACAGTGTGTGTGACGGGGCGGCGTTAGTGATTTGGTCGGGGGAGGGGGGACAACAGTGGAGCCCGTCCCAGTTTAGGTGGTGGTGTTTGATGTATGCCACAGTGCATTGTGGGAGTCAAACATCCAATCAACAAAGACTTTCTGGGGAGGCTTAGGTGAGTCTAAAAGGCAACTGCTGCCATTGTGTTGTCCAGTTAAGGACGAACTGTATGTTGTGCTTCTATACATTCACTCATGAGCGCTACATGCTGCCAAACGGGTCTATTGGTTACTAAGAGAGAGGACTCTTATTCATTATGCTTCCTCTGTGAATCATAACTCAGTTGATGCAAACACTTGTTTTACTTGTTTTCGTTTTGCGAACATTACTTTTGTAATTTGCTTTGGCTGCTTTTGGAGGTGCAGTTACAGGTTGACTCTAGATTAAACTTTTAAAGATAAACTTTTTAAAACATTTTTTTATCCAATGACCTTTATTGTTATTGATCTATCTGTCTTCCACTGAAACTAAGGTGTGTTATAATACTGAAACCTTTACAGCTGCACTTCAGATCGGTATGAAAATATAAAACAAAAAAATGCTTTTATATTTTCTTGGTTTGAAAATGTGCCAGTGAGACAACGACGTACAAAGCAGATAAGATTTTTTTCTTCCATTAAAAACTGACTGTCAGCAGCAATCAGTGATGATACTTGAGTACAGTTTTGAGGTATTTGGATTTTAGAAAGCTCTCTCTCTTTTTTATGCTCCTTTGACTCCAGTACACTGCAAAGGTAAACATTGTCCTTTTTCACTTCACTTAATTTATCTGACTGTGCACTTAGTTCCCAGATTTTTACAACCACACCTGCTTGAGGCCCAGAGCACGATAAACTAACCAAAGTATGTGAACTTTTTTCCTTCTTTCAAACAATCTCCTAATGTCGTATATCATAACATATCGGGATGTTTTAATGCATACCGAGTGCTTTATCTGTACTTTCTCAGTCACTGCTTCTCACACCACCGGCACAGTCTGGCTCTCCTCTGACCTCCTGAGCTGGTGACCGTCCGGTGAACCCGCCGTGACCCCAAACTGACCGGCCCGTCCCAAACACAGACCACCACACAGCCATGAGCTGCTCTGCACTCAGACACAATCCTCTGCTTGCTGCTTATTCTTTATCTGCTGCAAACGAACTCCTGCAAACCTCCACAGTGTGTAGATAAAGAGCGCATGAACGCAGAACAGACAGATTTTCCCCATTTAGCATCTAAACATTCAACAAACAGTTGACATCACACTACAATGTACTTCTAAATGCATAAAATGACATTTACAAGTGTTTATTTAGGAAATGTCATACATATTGTGACTTCATATTAATACATCTGTGCATTTAGAAGCCTTATACGTGCTCATAGCTGTAGTTTGTTTTAACCTGTGTATTTCTGAAGATGTTAATGTTGGGATCTGTTGCTCTGATTTTGAGGAAAACTCACATTTTCAGTGAAATTGAAACCAAAATGAGAATCAGAGTTTCATTGTTCAGATGAGACATTTTGGTTCACTTTATGATTTGAATATCAGTCACTGAACAGAGGTTATGAATAACAAGCACGCTGTATGTTGCATATTTTAGGGTCAGTGAGAGTTTACTTGCTGAGTATATAATCCTTTCATATTTCAATAAGCACATGTAAAACCTACTCTTTTTTTTTTTTTACATTAAAATCTTTGTTTTAATCCAAAATGTACTCATTGAATTCACTGTATTAATGCTGTCAGATGTGTTATTCCCTACTACAAATTAAATTTACTGCAGTTTTGGATGATTTCCTTTGGTTTTAATCTTTCATTTCATCTATATTTCTCCTGTGCATTAGTGTCACACCTTTGCTATCTATCAGCTGTATGCATTAACCTCTGAAAGGGGCTTTAAAATAAAGAACTGATTGATGCACTGGATTTATCCCATCACTGCAGTCCATAACCGTGTTCCTGCCAAAATGTTAAGTGTATTATTTGCAGTGTACTCACTTATCTTAATGTTTGGGATTTTTTCTCCACTGCAAGGATGGTTCCTTATAATGTGTGTACATAAAAAGTGTAAATGCTGAGCTACAGTATAATGCATCGCTAGTAGATGCATGGTGTTTGGTAAAGTTGTCCTGAGCCCTTAGAGGGTTTCAGGGTGGAGGGTGCGCTGCAGACAGCAGGCCAGCAGAGGTGCATCTCTGGTTTCTGGTCAAATAATGTCAATAAACGGACCTGATCTCAGTCAACACAACTGAAGATACGATGCTACTCGGGCAGAATCTGGACATCGTTGCGCACCAGAACATCACCAGCTTCCACCTACATTGCGAGCAGCGGTGCTCCTGCCAGTCCGACTCGATCAGCTCCGGGAAGAAATCCGCCAAATCTTGCTTCTGCTCCTGCAGCACGCAGGCAGGGCTGGAAGTGCTGTAGAAGTCCATGATTTCTCCGGGACCGAAAACTTGAAATTCCATAAAATCAAACATGACTCTTGCTGCGTGGGGATGCTGTGAAAAATCCTCCAAACAGGGTGACGTATCTCAGCTCACACCGCTTTATGGGCTACTTGATGCAAACGGCGTTAAACAGTCACGCATGTCTGTATCACACTCAGAACCAGAGCTGCATTTCCCCCAGACGCTCACAAAGTGTTGGCATGTTGACGCGCAGCCAGCGGACTCCTCCAGCAGAGCGCAGCGGCTCCAAACATCGACGTCTGGAGGCTTTTTTGCATAACAAAGTTTGTAGGAGCGCTTCTTATCTCTTCTTTATTGACGAATGTCTCTACTCAACCTGCTTCATACTAGTTATGTCACAGCGACCGATGGTGTTACCTAATGTATGCGGCTGAACTCTCGGTGAACCTCATCCGCTGCTGCCCTTCACATGACCCAGCCCGTCTGACATCAGCAGCAGCAGCAGCAGCGCTGGAAACAACCGCACCAGTTCTTTGCTCAAGTTAAAGTATCACTACGATGGAAAAGGAGGGACAGTGGCCCCCCTCAGCCAGTGTTAGAGAAACATTTCACATTTCAAACAGAAATATTCGATAAACTACAGATTGTGGGATTAGGGGCATCTCACTGTGTCAGCTCGACTATGTGTGGAGTGGTGAGAGTGCCAAACTACAAACATAAATCAATAAAAGATTAATAAAATAAAAGTGGAAATAAAAAGAAGAATAAATAAAATATAAAATAAATAATAAAGCAACATTAATCAAAAATGAATCCATAAAAGAAAAGTCTAATAAAAGTAGAAATATAAAGACAAATAAAAAAATAATTTATTATAATTATTATCCATCCATTTTCTATACACCGCTTAATCCTCACTAGGGTCATGGGGGGCTGGAGTCTATCCCAGCTGACTCAGGGTGAAGGCAGGTTCACCTGGACAGGTAACCAGTCTATCACAGGGCTACACTTAGAGACAGACAACCAAGCACACTCACATTCACACCTACGGACAATTTACAATCACCAATTAACCTCAGCATGTTTGTGGACTGTGGGAGGAAGCCGGAGAACCCGGAGAGAACCCACGCTGCACGGGGAGAACATGGAGACTCCACGCAGAAAGATTCCGGTGCTCCCACCGGGACGCGAACCGGCAACCTTCTTGCTGCGAGGCAACAGTGCTACCAACTGCGCCACCTTGCAGCCCAAGTCATAATTATTATTTTTTATTTTATTAATGTATTTATAATTTTTGTACTTTTAAAAACGTTTCAATTTATTTATTTTTCATTATTTTTAAAATGTATTAGTATTTTTCATTTTTATTTTAGATTGATAAATAGATAAATAAATATTTATTATTTATTTGTCTTCTTATTTCTACTTTTATTAGCCTTTCCTTTTATTTATTTATTTTTTATAATGATGCCTACATTACCCACAATGCAACGTCACCGTCCAGGTGCAGAGGTTGCGTCATTAATCCCTAATTTGGAGCAGCTGTGCAGGAAAGAACTTTGGAAAGAATTTAACCAAAGGAGGCGAAGAAACCAGATGAGTTGCGAGAAGAGGCAGGTGTGTGCTGGTATATTTAAAACAGCACCAAGATAAACAGCACCAGTGGGATTCGAGGTAGGCTGCCGAAATGTTCCCCGAACGTCAGTTAAATGTCTAAAACACACTCTTAAAACATTTTTTTTGGGGGGTGTGGTTGAAAAAAAGAGATATATGCTCCCTCTGAATTCAGAACTTAAGGCTTAAGTGTGTTTGTATATGATACACAGTCATGAAAAAAACATGAGACCACCTTGTTTTCTCCAACGTCTTGTTCATTTTAATGGCTGGTACCACTAAAGGTACATTTGTTTGGACAAATACTATCATAACAACAAAAATAGCTCAGAAGAGTTTAACTTAAGAGCTGATATCAGACATGTTCCAGGGCTTTCTTGATAATAACCAGCGTCCCTTCAGTTCTTCCATCAGTAGCTGTGGCACTGGGCTGCCAACAGCAGAGCTTAGAGGCATTCCATGTTTTCTTTTCTGTCTGTTTTAGTCTCATCGTGCACACAGGAGTTAGTACTTGATGGCATGACCATTGTTCTGATGACTGCAGCCATGCGTCTTGGCTGCTCTCCACCAGCTTCTGACATGGTTCTGCTGGCACAGCAGCCCATTCCTGTTGCACAAATTCCAACTAACGTGCTTTGTTTTTGAGCTTGTGCTTCTCCATTTTGCCTTTGATGGTTTTCCACTGGTTTTCAACTGGATGTAGGTCTGGCGACTGAGCAGGCCAAGGCATGGTTCCAATGTTCTGGTTCTCCATCCAGGCTTTATCTGAACTTGCCATGTGGCAAAGGGCCATTGTCTTGTTGGAAAGTCCAGTTAGTGGAGGTGGTGTTTGTAACTTGTATTGCTGCTCTGCTTGTGGTTAGCGTTGCTTGGCTGTGTTTGGTTGCATTGTGGTGTTGGAATCATCTTACGAAGGTATTGCTGCCTACAGTTGCTTTGTGCGTTTTTTTTCTGTCTTGATGACATAAGTTGCTTTCTGTTACCATCTTTTACGGCGTCTTATTCTCTCTGTATATCTTGTTATAGTAATGGTTTGCAAAACATGTTGCAGTTGAAAATGAGCCAGTCGATACTAACATATTTATATATTAAATATTGATCAGCAGTTTGAGAAAATCTTAAACGATAAATATGTCTCAATGTTACGATTGGAAAACCATTCTCCCACTGGGAGGAGGCCTCGGGGAAGACCCAGGGCACGCTGGAGAGATTGTGTCTCTCGACTGGCCTGGGAACGCCTAGGGGTCCCCCCGGAAGAGCTGGAGGAGGTGTGCACGGATCAGGAAGTCTGGGCGGCTTTGCTAAGGCTGCTGCCTCTGCGACCTGACTCCGGATAAAGCGGAAGAAGGTGGATGGATGGATGGATGGATGGATGGATGGAAAACCATTCTGTCATCACACTTGTGTGTTTCTGCTTTAAATACATGACACCAAATACAGCAGGGGACTATTTAAATTTAATTTTTTGACCATTTAAGACAAACCAATTCATCCGAATCATCCACCATCCATATTTGTGTATTGATTTCAGCAATACAGT
>NW_007579136.1:184995-189786 GCF_000690725.1 Stegastes partitus
TGTATTTACTTCATGGTCGTACAGTGTTGTCCAAGAAACCTTTTATTCTCACAGTTCAGGCTGTCAGACACACCAACACATCAACACACCTGACTCTGGTTCACAAGATAAAGCTTCAGATTTTGCAGGATTTTTATAGATAATACATTAACGTCATTTGCTTTTGATGCTCAGATGATTATTTTTGTTTTTTCCATACTTTCACATTCTGTCTTGTTAAACTAACATGTAGTGACTCTTCACTAAGAAAAGTATAATCTGCAAAAGTGTGGAAAAAGTGAAATACTCTTCTCTCTCCACTGGAATTTGTGTCCTCGTACTAGCTGGAGCCTGGACCACATTAGTCTGAATAAATAAGAAACATTACAGCAAAGCAGATAACACTTATGTTAGTGAATTGGCATTTCATGATTGAAACCATGTGGCCTTTTACAAAATCAATACTTCTCAGGCTCTGCTTTTCTTCATTCATGTCCACTTCTTTTCTTGACGCTTGACTTTAAGTGAGAAATATTTGCAGTTAGGAGAATCTATAATTAAATCCACCGAAAGATAAACTAGGTCAGCCACAAGATGGGTTAGTGGGTGGGGGAAGCAAATCGGTTTCACTTCAAAATAGTACAACTAGTTTTCGGCATTTACCAGTTGGAAATGACTGGAAACGACGGGCACACTGAAGAATCTGCATATGCATCGTCTGGAAATTATCAATTGAAAAGACAGTGTGCTGTAGGCGTGTAGCGCCAAACAAGAAGGCTGGAGCGGTTTTGTTTAAAAATATAAATACACTTGATCTCTTTCAATGCCACTGCTAAGCCCATTGAGGCAGAGAGGCAGCACAGCTCCAATGTTAAAAGAGGCTAATTACTCCCAGTATCTCCCACACTCCAGGGAGGCGAGGTCATGCAGAGGACAGGCATGGGAAACATTCCTGCAGCCTGCTGCTGCTGCTGCTGGACCTGCCTTCCAGCTCAGTCTTCCCCTGTCCTCGTTTCTCTTTCTTCATCCATCCTCCCCCGGCTCCTTGTCTTCTGTCTCTATCCTGTGTCCCATTTAGCATCGCTCACATCTTCTTCTTGCTCTCTGACTTGATCACTCTTCCCAAAATGTATTATTTGTTTACATTTTGGTCTGAGTGCACATATTGAGTCATTGTTCATCATTTTTTGGGGGTGGCAGAAAGTCAAGATATACTGATTTGCTACCAATAAATTATAGACTTGGAGTCCTCAAGCATGTTAAAGCTCCCTTGAGGCTTTTTTTTGGCAAGAGGCACTTTGAAGCACAGCATGCTAACGTTCTCACAGTCGATAAAATGGAGTATGTGATTCTGATCTAGTATATGTTTTGTACAATTCTGTAATTATGTCCTCACAGACTGCCAGCTGTCTGTTTAATCCTAAAAACAAATCTGGTGTTCCTAAATGGGACACAAACAAAGTGGGTTAAGCTTGACCATGCTCGTGCACAGCACAGCGGGAAAGTCAGAGGGATGAAGATGGGTGGAAAGGGAGCAGTGGGAGCAAAAAGGATGCTAAATCTGACGCATGCAAACTATTGAAAGATGCTCACTAGCTAAATATAAATGATCTCTCTTCTCTAAGCAGATGCAATGTTTAAAATGTTCACTGGGGATGTCCTGATCCAGTTTTAAAATCCAATTCATATTCATGTAATCCAATTCATATCAGTGTTTAGCATTGTTTAGCAGTAGCTCAACCGGATAAGACAGCGACCCATGTGCAGGGGCTGTAGTCGTGGTTTGAGTCCAGCGGCTCATTGGCTGCATGTCCTTCCCCCCCTGTTTCCGTCTTCACTGTTCATTTCAACATTAAACATTCAATGCATTTCAACATTAAAGCTGTTCCGAAGGGGGCCATAAACCTTGTTGTAAAGCTCAAGAAGGACATTTGTCTTAAATGTAGTGTCAAGAAGGTAGGGTGTTACCTTCTCAACAAGCTCCAAATGATGCTGAAAGCCTGTCTATTGGAGATTAACAGCAGTACCTGGTTGTGCCAGCAGGTGGACCTCTGACTGTACAGTACATTAGTTAATAGTACTCTTCAGAAAGTCTGTTTGGATTGACAGCACAAGTGGAGGCTGTGGACTGTTTTCTCACACAGTGGAAGAGACTCTTTTTGTGCATTTCCCCAGAATTTAGTCCAAATATACACCAAATGGTCGGAGGGGAATAAATGTCCACTGACCTAACAGATCCTCCGCTTTCCTTTTGCTTCTTTACAGCTAGTTGTAAACCCTCACTTAGGGCTTGGCACCATGGAGGGTTATTTATTAGTGCAATTTATCTTTTTTTTTTCTCTCATTGTCACACAGGATGAAAGGGCCTGGACCAGTTTATAACTCCTCTTTGAAGTTGTATTTGACTTTCCAGAAGGTTTTGCCCGGGTTCTTATACAGCCGTGATAATAATAATAATAAAAAAACCAAACACTCTTGCTTAATTGTTTCCATGATTTTTTTTAAATATGTAACATCTGAGGCCAGTACAATAAGCAGTTATATTCTCTGACCTTCAACCAACCTAAACCCCTGACCTTTTATAATATTAAAGATAAACAAATAAGAAAATATATTCAAAGTCATCCTTGAATGGATTAAGTTATTCACACTCTTGCATCGTATTCGTTATTATGTGCTATAGAGCTTAACGATTAACAATTTATCTCCTGCTGTTTATGTGAAGAAAACAATGTAAAAACCTTGAGAAAAGCATTAAAAAAAACCCAAAACAATCAATAAATAAAACATTTCCAACTGCTGTAGGTCTATTAAGTGCAAATGCTGCCCTCAGATCTGTCCAGGGTCTGTGGTATGCTCTTGTGTTGTAATTTGTGGACCTGAATGGGACAATGAAAAATGTTGTTGTACTTCAGTTGCTGGTCAGGTGACAATAAGTTGAGAAGATTTCTTAGAATTACCAATGAAAATGGTGTAAATGCATCTTGATATGCAAAACCAAGTCCTTTCTTTTGCTGGCAATGGAGCCAGTTTACTTCCACACTAGAGGATGTGCAAAGCAGTCTGATTTGAACATTTCAAATGTACCTTTACAAGAGGGAGCACTTTCAGAGGCTTTGGTGACCAGACATGAACTAAAATTAGGAATTTGACTGACATGAAGTAGAAATTGCCATTTGCACACTTCTGATATACTCTTGTTTTGTTGCACATTACTATTTGCACTGAACTCCACACAGGACTTTACTACTTGAGAAACTACACCTATTGTATGTGTTGCATTTTATATGTTGTTCTTGTTTATTTCTTTGCTTATTTATCTGTATTTATGGTGGTGGTAACTTTATCTTTGTGCTGTAACAACCAAATTTAGCCTTGGGGATTAATTCTGTCTGTCTGTCTGTACACTTGTACAGAATGTTGCTGATGCAAATACAAGTCATTGGAATTAATCAGAATTAAAGCATCTTTTACTTTTGACATTTAAGTCTTTTAAACAGTCTGCTCTTGAAATTTAATTTTAAAAAATGGCAACAACTGTATTGTATGTTCAATTCTTAAAATGTACAATTTAAACTATTTTATCTCAGTCTTTATTTAACTTTCCTGCACCATTCTCACTTCTACTCTGACTTATGAAGCAACCTGGCGTCAGTCTTCTTCATCTTTGTCCTCCTCTTCTTTGCTGGGCTGATTTTTCCATCGCAGCTTGTGCCAGTGCAGTGTTCTCTGCTGTAGTCTGCTGGGGAGGCAGCATCGGAGCCGACAACACCAACAGACTGAACAAACTGATCAGAAAGGCTGGCTCCCTAATTGGCTGCAAACCAGACACCATGGAAGCTGTGGTGGAGAGGAGGACTCTGAACAAACTGTTATCTATTCTGGATAACCCCGACCACCCTCTCCACCCCCTTGTGGACAGGCAGCAGAGCTCCTTCTCAAACAGACTGATCCAGCTCTGCTGTCACAAGGACAGGTGTAAGAAATCATTCCTGCCCAGAGCAATAACCCTGTACAACACCTGGCCTCTGTCTGGCAGAGAGCGTTCTCAGCTCTCTGCTCTGTAACATGCTTTGCTTTTGCACTGTTTTTCAATTTTCACATTTTGTACAGTTAGTTTATTTGTTATTTTTTTTATTTGTATTTTTTAATAGTATTTAACTTTAGCCCTTTCTTGTTGTGATTTGGTGTTTTTCTTTTTTGCTGCTGTGTCGCAATAATTTCCCAAGTCTGGGATAAATAAAGTATTTCTATTCTGTTCTGTTTCTATTCATACTTGATCTTACCCTGGAAACAAACAAAATGAAATTTCATGAAGCAGTAACCATCATCCCACAGTCCTGTCTTTCTCATATATCCACAGAGTTGCTTTGCTCCGTGATTATTTGGCAGACCTGGGCTCCAGTTCTGGTAACCAGTTCCACCTGTTTCCCCAGTTGCTGACCATCTCTAGGAGTTTGCGTTATTACTTAAATTTCCCGTCCAGGATTTTGGGTCATCTGTGAGTCCGATCCATGCCAGTGAGGTTTCCAAACTTGGTCTGTTTAATCTATTTATGTCATCAATGTTGTCAAAGGTGGCCAGATCAGTGTATTTTACTCTGCAGTAATGCTGAGCGTCGGTCCAGCTCATTTTCTGGTTGACATAGTGGTACTCACGAAGGATGACCTGAGAGCAGGAAGTCAGGCCAAATCCTGAGAGTCAGAGATAGAGGACACATTTAGCTGCAACGTATCAACATGTTTGTTTTGAATGGTTCATCTAATACTATTGAGAAGCTTTGTATTTAGTCTTGCAGCGGAACAATTTCAT